>NC_046984.1:13701153-13753653 GCF_009769545.1 Cyclopterus lumpus
GTTCGTATCCTCAACATGTGTTTCAAATATCTATAGAGGACACAGATATGTGGTTTTGAAGGCAGGCTGGTTGTGCTGGTTTGCTTGCCAGTTGTTCCACTGGAAACGTTCTATTTCTGTACAACTTTCTGAGAAAACATCTCTCTCTGTCTCCAGGACTGGGGCAGAGCCGGGGATGTGGCAGACTTGGGCGTGCGTTGGCACGTACCTGATAAGGAAGAGGAACACTTTGTTTTCCAGCTGTTGTCCCGCCTCCTGCACCCTGAGCTGCAGCGAATCAAGGGCCACGTCTCTGGAGCTCAGCCAATGAGCAGGTGTGCTGTTGTTTTTCTCAGTTCTCTAGATAAACGTAATCAGGCAACACGCACAAAACCAAACAAAGAAACCCGCAGCGTTTCGCAACCGATAAATGAGATTTGTCTTCGTCCCAACAAAAATTAAACCTTAAACATTAACATCTGTTTTCAATATCTCTCTTTAACGCTCCGGATGAAGTCTAATCAAGAGCACGGAGGGGTTGAAAAGTTCAATTCGGCTGCTCAAAAGTGTTGAAACACCGTTGTGGAATTGTCAAGTGAATTCACAACAAGCACGCGCACACATGCTGCTATGAAAGGACTGTGCTGTGGCATCTGCTTCACAGGGAGGAGCTGTTGCAGAGTCTTGCTATTGTGCAGCACTGCCTTCTCGGAGCTGGAAGCATGCTGCCCCCTCTGGATGGGCCGCACGTATCTGACCTGTGAGTCCTGCATCTGCACACACATATAAAAGCGCGAGTTCTCTTGCAGTCTCGTCACGTTTCGCCCCTTGCATTTTGTTTCTCCTCAGAGTGCCCTCCATGATCAATCTGGGGGAGATCAAGCTGCATATTGGTGTTGACTACGGTAAGAAAACACAAGAAAGCCAGCCCCACACAACATGCACAAGCTGAGCAGTTTCCGTGGGTGATAAGGCTGCTCATCATGCATTCTGTGTCCATACGGGACGCCTGTGTGTCTCCTCCCCTCCAGATGATTCACGGGAGAACTACAGAGAGTCCATCTGCCAAACCATGAGACTGCTGCTACGTGAGTGAAGACTCTAATGCCGCTACACTCCGGCTCTAAACTCCACACTTTGTTTGGAGCGTGATCGTGATGCACAATTAATCAATACCCACTTTTATCCAGATCACATCTTGGATTACTCGGAAGATGACACAAAGTCACTCTTCGTCATCATTAAGGTGATCTTTCTATTATTCATGTGTGAGATGTTATTATTCTGTCCTGCGTCGGGCCCCGCGAAGGTCTCACGCATCCTTTTTTTCTGTCCGTCCGACCACAGATCATCAGCGGCCTCGTGTTTTTCCGAGGAACTCACAAGAAGGAGTTTGACTCGCGTTGGAAAAGCTTCACTCTCGTCAAGAAGTCCATGGAAAACAGGGTGAGTCGGAAAAGTGCAACAGGTCGGCTGATTGTCGTCAGCTTCGATGAGTCACTCGCAGGGTGATTCTACGTATGTCGCCTTTCTTTCTGCAGCTTCATGGGAAAAAGCAGCACATCAGAGCGCTGCTCATCGACCGGGTTCTCCTCCAGCATGAGGTCGGTTAACCAACACGTGCACTTTGTGTGCAGGGTCACCGATATAATCACATGCATATGAAGAAAAATGGTGGGCATTGTTTTTTGGATAATATTTTTATATGTTATTTCTGTTTGAATAGATGAGGAAGCTGGTGGTTGAGGGCAGTGAATATAAAGTAGTTCATCGGGAGCTGCTCTGTGATCTGCTGCTACTTTCTACCAGCACTTACAGCCAGGTAAAAGAATAATTCAATCAGAACGTCTGCCGGTTCCTATTTTTACTTATGGTATAAACATAAATATCTCTAGGGAATAATAATTGATTAAGGATGCACACGTGTGTGTGTGTGTGTGTGTGTGTGTGTGTGTGTGTGTGTGTGTGTGTGTGTGTGTGCATGCATTTGTCCTTGCAGGTACGTAGCAGGGCCCAGCATGTGCTGACGACTGCACTGGCAACTTTTAGCTTCTCCTACAGAGACCTGATTCCCCGAATCCTGCAACTGCTCTCACAACACACCACTGGCACACAACAACAGTTTAAGGTACCAAGCACACACACACAGACACACGCACGCACACACGCACACACGCACACACACACACACATAGACTTGCTCATAATGGTCACTGTCCGTGGTGCTAAAACTTGAAGTTAGTCCAAAACTGTATTTTGATGGCTGCATTGTACTCCCTGTACTGTGGCCCTCAGCATTGATTTTGAAGGCTTCGCTGCTTGTTTTGAAGGCAGGTAGGTCTCGCCCCATCCGGCATTGTTGCCCTTTTGTCTCCTTACACTGATCTTAGCCTGACCAGTTTCTGTTGACTATCCCCAGGGCTAGACAGGAGACAGAGGCCGATAGCACAGGGCACATATACTGTCAGAGCACCAAAACAAAAGTCTTCTTTTGGATACCAGGCGAGCAACATCAGTATCCTCTTTGCACACTCTTCTAAAGGCTTGCTCCTGGCTTTTGTTTGTATGTGATTTTGTGAGTATGTTAATTGTATCTGTTACCTGAAGCACTTAGTAATATATATACACATACAAGTTATTATTGCTCTTATGCATAATATGATTAATGTATACCATATTGATGCAAACATGCTAAAGCAAAAGCTGATAGTCAGCACGTAAAAAAAAAGGAGCAGCATTGTTCCTGTGTTTCAGGGTTTGCCAATTACGATTAAGAAGAATGAAGTTCATGCCTAATTTCTAAAGCTGCAGAATGTAAATAATAGAAACCTGAATGCTGCACTGAACATGTGATCAGTATTTTGCACATCATCTGAGCCGCAGAGATACACAGGATGTGTCCTTCAAAGACAAAAGGACACATTTCTGTGAGGCAGACTTTGAAGAATCCGATCTAAAGCCACAGAACGTGGCTGTCAGTTTCTACCGCCATGTACATATAATATATATATACATATAATCTGTCATATTAATAGCGTCTTTACCCTGTGTGTGTTTCAGGGTGCTTTGTACTGCCTGCTGGGTCTGCACAGTGCTCCCTCTCCGGCCAGTGCAAGGGACTGGGACTGTGTTGGGGAGGTGTGGCCCGCCCTGGTGCGCTGTGGCCTGTCGCCCTCCATGACCTTGGAGGACCCGTCCATCGGTGGACTGCTCGACGACATCACGGACCGCATTCATCGCCAACACGACACCATCGGGATCTATTTCACCGTGAGCAACGGGTTCATTAAAAGTCATTGCACGTGCCTCGTCTGTTTATTTTTCCTAATTGCTCCCCTTTGTTCTCTTCCACCTCCAGGTGTCGGAGTCATGTGTAGAGGTAGCCAATCATATCATGCAGTCTACACATCCCAGGCCTTGTTTAGAGGCTGCGTCCAAGGAGGAGCTGAAAGAAGGGCTTCAACGTCAGCGAATCAGAAATGTGGTTTCCGCAAGGTGTTTTATTTGTACATTCATTCAGTTCTCAAGGTTACAGAAGAACTAGAGCACCATATTAGCATGAATTATTATAATGACCCTTTTTATCATTGAAGCACGACTTACTAACGCATCTTTGTTATTTGTACAGGAAATATGAGAAGCTGGTCAATGATCTCTTGGACTGCCTTGAAGACAGCAACTTGTAGGTTTTCTCTCCACCTGTGTTTTACATGCTGGAGATGCACTTGCTATAGAAATGTTAAATATTGATACCCTTTCCCATAAAATGAATGTCCGAATGCATTATGTGCGTTATGTATTATAAGAGCTTTAAGTATCAACAATCATATGTTGTAAAAGAATACATATATGTTGTAGCAGAGACTCAGCGGTTTAGTTAGAGATGACATTAAGGATGACTTCTCTGTTTTGTGTTTCAGGCCCTGGAAGTTTGAGCACATGGCCACTGACTTGTTGGCCCTCCAGCTGAGAGAAGATCACCCAGCTCCCCCTGACGCTGTCCTCTTCTTCACACAGAGCCTCACACACGACTCCGTCAGCATACGCAAGGTGGTTCATCACAAGAATCAGCAAACTTTACAATTTTACAATGACAGAATATGCGAGATGTCCTTGTCCTTGTCACTTTCAATTCAACTTCACAAAGAGAAAGAAAGTGTCTTTCAAAGGTTAAATATATATTTTGTGAACATATTTCTTGAGCTGTCATGACCATTTTATTTAATTTGTTCCAGCTGTGAGTAAGGCCTTCTTTTCCTTTGTGCATTGCATTGTGGGGCAATAGTGTTTTTTTAAGTATGCATCCTGTCTTTGGAGGTTTAAGGTCAAGTTGTTGTAGTGTACAGAAACAAAAAAGCAACTTACCAAAGAGGCCTGTGTGAAAGAAACAGTCAAATTAATAGTAGCAGCAATGTAATCCAAGACAAATAGTAGTGATGTAAATACCAGGAGCTGCTGTGTTTGTGCATGGCTCTACTCTACCACTCTATATTATTTCCCTCTCTTAGGTGGGGATCTCAGCAATGGCCGGCATCCTAAAACAGCTAAAGCGACCAAGAAAGAAAGTGTCTGTGAAGCCGTCAGATATCAGTGAGTGCAAACACAAAATAACAGTTGTAAAATTAACAGCTCTTTAGTTCTTGCAGGAAAACGCATTAATTCTCGCTGTAAGGTCCTTTTTTCAATCCAGCAATTTCAGCATCAGCAGACCTAATTTAAATGAAATACACCATGATGTACAGTCTAATTGGTTGGTCATTTCCCGTTGAGTGAGCAGCGAGACCGGAATATAAATATACATTTGCTTTAGATGAGAATATCTTTTTTTTCACCTAGAAACAGGGCAACTTTCTAAAAAAGTCGCAACAACTCACCTTACAAGTGAGACGTGTGTGTGACCACGTACGTTCTTGTGTTGGCGCGTCTGTGTAGGTGGCGTAGAGGATCCAGAGGGGGTGTGTGTTGGGGATCGCCAGGGGAATCGCTGGCTGCAGTACGACAGCAACAACCTCCCTCTGAGTGAGGAGCAGTGGGATTCTCAGCCGTACGTGGAGAAGACACACTGTGGCTACTACTCGTGGCCGAGGTAAAGAGAACGACTTAGCGGTGAGGCGGTGCATTTAGAAAAGTGGAAGGCTGATTAACTGCTTGGTTGGATGGAGCGAAATAGCTGATTGACTTAACTGCCTGGTTGATTTGATGCTTGGCTTTGTGGCGCTGTGGCGAACTGAATGTCTGACTAACTGCTGGATGACTGATCCGGGTGGCTGGATAACTAGCGGGGTGTTGAACTGACTTCCTGTCATGGCCTGGCCTAGATAAGGCTCACTGAACGACTTACTGCCTGGCCTAGATAGAATAATTGATGTATAGATGAAGGGGCTGACTAACTGACTTTATAATCGTTCATTTATCCATGCTGCGTATTTAAAGACGGGATGTGTCTATCCATATTTCTGTCATTTTGTTGTTATCTATAAATCACAGCAGCCTCCTTTTTTTCCCGTCTCCCGTTCTTTCAGAGAAATGATGATCCATGCAGCTTCGGAAAAGCCAAAAGAGGACCTGTCGTACGAAGAGATGAGCGAGGTGCTCAAATCGCACACCGCACACTGATGCCTGAGTAATATAACTATTATTACATTTGGTGTTTGTTTGCGTGTCACTCAGGGCGAGAAGATCATCTTTGAATATTTCTCGGACCCGGAGTTTATCGACCGGCTTATAGAGTTTCTCTCCCTGGAGGATCGGAAAGGAAACGACAGCTTCAATCCCCGACGCTTCTGTCTCTTTAAGGTGCAATTTAAACTCTCGGGCCTCAATCGATCTGGCAGACCTTTTACAAAGAAGTGACACAGCATACCACCGCTAGCCAAGGCTCAATTGAACTCAGCACAGCTGGAATTTCTGTCATCAACTGCTTCATTCATTGTTCTCCATCAGACAGCGAATGACTGCAATCTGTCTTTTTTGGGGTTTTTATAAAACAATTAAAAAAGCTCTTCTCGCCCACGTTTGATTGACAGGGGCTGTTTTGTAACTATGGAGACACGTTCCTGCCGTTACTATGGCCTCACCTAGAGCAGCTTGCCAGCGACCCCCATGAGAGCTCCCAGCGCTGTGTGTGTGAGATTACTGCAGGACTAATCAGAGGCAGCAAACTCTGGAGTTTCAGCAAGGTACACACATACACACACACACACACACACACACACACAGCGACAAATACACACGCTGCACTATTTTTTGATAAGAAAAGTCAATATTAATAAAAAACCTTTCATTATTGTGTGTGCGTGCGCTCAGGTGGACAGGTTATGGCAGCTGTTGTGCCCTTTGATCAGGACAGCATTAACCAACATCACAGTGGAAACCTACACAGACTGGGGTACCTGCATCGCTACGGCCTGTGTGAGTTGCTCACATGCATACAAATATACTCACGACACAGCATAAGGCTCGGTAAAGAACACTGCGAAGGTACATGTATATGTTCCTTAGGAAAAATGTTGACGAATGGAATTTGAAAAGCCAATAAAACAAACATCCAGGTGAAAATTGGCTCTATTGATGTCGGTCCAGACTGAAATATCTCAACAACTGCTGAACTGAACTGAAATGCGGTGCAGATATCCACGTCTCCCACACAAGGAATGCTAATGACTTTGGACCTTTGGCACCATGAGGCGGACATTTGTAGTTTTGAGTGAAATGCCTTGACAACTAACGGGTGACTCGCCATGAAATGTGTCCAGACATTCATGTTCCCCTCAAGATAAACTGTAAAATAAAAATCAGCATCCCTTTCACTTGTCTAGCATTTAATATATGCAGTGTTTTGTTTAATAACCAAATACTTGCACGATTAGTGATTTATAATATATTTGTATATATATCTATATATATATATATATATATATATATATATATATATATATATATATAGTGATGATAAGATTTGAGTAAAATACATGATAACCTTGAATAACGCAATAATGACATTATTTGTGATAAATAAACAGAAAGTTCTGCCTTTTTTATTTGTTGAAATTGAGTGGAAATTATTTCCATTATTCTTTTATTGAACAAATAAAACATTAAACTGAACGCAAAAGGAACCAGTAATAAAACGAATGGTGCCGTTTTCAAATCTTTCATCGGACTCAAATACCTGACTTTTGCAGTCTTTGGGGATGTATTTGACATTTATATATATATATATATTTGTATCGTGCAGCCCAAATTTAATTATGACCTGCTAAATCTCAGCATGTTAGTGTATGTAATAAAGCTTCCCACTGTCAGTACCTCAGTGGATACACGGTGATCACCGGAAATAATGTTTTCCAAAAATAAGCCTATTTTGTAATGGCTGCTGTACAACAGGAGGGCCGGGACCCCAGGAAACTCCACTGGCTGTTTGAGCTGCTGATGGAGAGCCCGCTGAGCGGAGAGAGCGGCTCGTTCAGGGACGCCAGGTATGTGTGTGTGTGCGTGCGTGCGCATGTGTGTGTGCGTGCGTGCGCATGTGTGTGTGTTTATGTCATCCACAGTATATCTGAGGTTTCTGATTTCAGGCTGCAGGAGTAACTCGAGCTGACGTATGCTGAGCTGATGTGCTGCAATAACACAAACATGCCCCCCCCCCCCCCCCCCCCCCCTCCCTCTTTGTCTCCGTCAGCTTGCTGTATGTGCTCCAGGGAGGTCTGGCCCAGCAGCAGTGGAGGGTCTCTGAACTGCTGCACAGGCTGCTGGCTTACCTGGAGCCCAAACTCACCCAGGTGTATAAGAATGTCAGGGAGCGCATTGGAAGGTAACCTGGTGTTCTCTCCTCTGGCTTTACGTAATCGTGGTTAATTAGGTTAATCTAATTAGTGTGTGTGCGCTGTTTTGTCTGTTCAATTCTAAGCCTCTTTATTAATCAAGTGTTCCCATTCTGTATTCGTGACTCTTTTCCTTTTCTTTCTTCTCCTCCCTAACAAAACACTCTTGCTCCCTCTCCCCCTCTCTCTCTCTCTCTCTCTCTCTCCAGTGTCCTGACCTATATCTTCATGATCGACGTGGCCCTGCCCCACACCCAGCCCACCTCCTCCCCCCACGTGGCGGAATTCGTCACTCGGGTCTTGGAGCGGCTCAAGCCACTCACGTCAGAGCCGGAGATCCACAACCACGTCCAGGAGGAGAACACCCAGAAGACGGACGAGCGCAGCCAGGCGGTCAAACTGCTCAAGACGGGTCAGAATGTGGACGCGAGCATGTGACGCGGTGTAGAAAGTGACTGTGGGACAACGAATGATGAAACTAACTTAAAAAAGTGTGGTACCTCCCTGAGTTCACCTTTTAAGAGCTACTTGAAAAGGCAGTGAGGTGGAGATGAAGGGGGATTTCAAGTTGGTGTGTTCTCGCCTTTCAAAACAAAGTTATGGAGTCAAACTCAATATTTGAGAGTGTGACTATATTAACATGTACGGGCCAGCTAGTGCAGTCATTTGTACTAGATTTGATTCATTCCAAAAAAATTAATTATCCATTGTCCAGTTTTTTTCAGCAATCTTTCTTTTGTATTATATTTAATTAAATGGTCGGTTCCCCCAGATTATAAAAACATTTTGTTCTATATATATAATACCTTTGGTGGTATTTAGCGATGTAGAATGTTTTTTTTTTTCCTCTTTCATTTCTGCCTCCACACAAATACAGCTGAGGTGGACTTTCATCCTTGGTGCTTAGAGCGTTGAAATATCCCATTTACAAAATTCAATAGCAACATATTTTTTCCAATAAGAGGTGGCAGCATTTTAAAACCTGGGCAAATAAAACTATGTGCATGGTTAGATACCACTAACTGTATTGTAAGCAAGACTGTAGCCACCACTTATGACACAATGTGGTGGTTTTAGTCATGTGCTGGGAATAATACAAAGAAACTATGATTTATCTGAATGTGAGAAAAGCTGAACAAAAATTAAGTATTCAATATTTTTATGATATAGTTTATCATCTGTCCACTGGGACACAGATCAAATGTATGATTACAAATGCAAAGGTTAACTGAATAGATTAAATATGAAAAGTGTTTCATAATTATAGCATCTTACTAAACTGTATACATTTAGATTTAGTTTTATTTTGCCACTCGAAGTCAAGCAGTAGGTGCAATTCTAAAAGATAAAACTATATTTTAAAATGAAATTCATTATGGTTTTGCAGCAGATATTTTGAATGACTTTATTTTAAATATATTATTGTATTTCTTATGTTAGTGTATTAACCCCTGCTTTAGTTATTCGTCTTGCATTGTGTTTCAGTTTCTGTTGCTACCCTAATCTCCATTTATGAAATTATCCAAATCATTAGATACCAAATCATGATAGATTGTGTTTTATTACCAGAGCAATGCGGTAAGGTCATAGCACCAAGACTGTTGTTTTTATTATCTGGCAGAAATCCAAACTATCCTCAGTGTGTGTGTGTGTGTGTGTGTGTGTGTGTGTGTGTGTGTGTGTGTGTGTGTGTGCGTGTGTGTTTGTCTCCATTTGCAGTGTTGAAATGGTTGATGGCGAGCGCAGGGCGGACCTTTACCACTCCTGTTCAGCCGCAACTACAGCTCCTGCCTCTACTCTTCAAAGTAAAAACCACACACACACACACACACACACACACACACACACAGGTCCCAGTGCAGCATTATTACCCACTCAATCTTACTTGCCCATTACACTCAATTTCTCTCTTCATTTACTCAAAGCGGTGCGTGGCTCTGTGTCTTCCTATCTCGCTCCATCTCTCTCTCTCTCTCTCTCTCTGTTTTCTCTCTCCTTGCAGATTGCCCCGGTGGAGATTGATGAGAGCTATGATGAGATGAAGCAGGATGCTCGCACGTGTCTCTCTCTCATGTCCCAGGGCCTGTTGTATCCTGAGCACATCCCTCTGGTTCTGGCAGCGCTGGAAGAAGTAATATGCAAACACACACACACACACATGTGCACGCACACACACATACACACACACACACACACACACACACACGCACACACACTGCCCCACCTGCCTGCTTTCAGTGTTCAGAGCATAATTCTGCCAAAGGTGTTGTTAGCCTAAATACAACCTGTGCTATTTTATTTTTGCTTACTTTGTGGTGTGTACAGTTTTTCTCCTGTGAGTTTCGCATGCGAGTGGCACCTCTGTTGAGAAAAATCTGAATATTTAACCACGGTGTCTGCGGTTTCATATTTCGTGGCAGACTATGAGAACACATTGCAACATTTTGGTGTTTCATCTTGACACCCTCTTTTTTTTTTTTTATCTTGTTGCAATCATATTTCATGTGCAAAAAAATATTTAAACACGCAGTGTTAGAGGAGGACAGGACTGTTTCCAGTCTTTATGCCAACATGTTAGCCTTGTTATCATCTTTGCATTCTAACGTTAGCATTTAGCTGAAAGCGCCGCCGACATGGCCGTAGATATTTATGGCTGTTTTGCTTGAGCTAAAAGCATTTTCATTATATGACAGGTGACAATAAAACGTAATAAACTGGTAGAGAAGCATCGAACTGATACAAAATGATCATCTTGTACTCACAAGATAATTGCTTGCGTACACGTTCTATGAATCTTGTGTCCACAACATCATATTTGCACGAGAACCCTGAAACTTAAAGGTCTTTCTTTCTCTCCCTTCCTGTCTCCCCTCCCTCTTAGATGGCAGGCAGAAGATCGTGGCATGCACGCTACTCAGTGCTGACCTACCTCCAGATCATGGTTTTCTACAACTTGTTCACCCTGCTCAGTGTGCCTGCCGAGGTGCTGCGCATCCGTAAGCTGGTGATGCAGCTGCTGCTTGATGAACAGCTCGAGGTAATGCATTGGTTTAAAACAGCCATTATCCCTCTGCAAGGTATAATTGTCACAGGATTATAAATGGCCTCTTATTTTCCCTTAGTTTCTCCTCACTAAATCTTAATCCCTCATTTCTATTCACAGTTATTGCTTTAAAAAAAACATCTACCTCTCTGCTCAACTCTTAATTTAATTTTTCCTGTTTAGGTGCCTTTCTCTTTATCTGCGGTATCAGGAATATTGATAGAGCACTACAGCCGCCGTGCACTCCTTTGTAGCAAGCTAAAAATAACATCATTAATCAATCTAATGCCCAACATGTCATTTGGAAAGGCACATATGTTTTGACTCTTCACCAACTGTTAATTGTTAATGTTAATGCAGTAAAACTATATTACTCACGCACAGAATATAGAAGTATCTTCTTATATTGAGTCGCTACATGTTTTTTTTTGTTCATTAAATGATACACGAACATGCACAAAGCGTGCTTTTAAAACCCTCTTTAACTCGTCTTTGATCGGGATGTACAGGTCCAAATAAATCATTAAGCTTCAACCGGGTTGTCGAACTTGCAAAAACAGTCGCTTCTCTCAATATTTCTTAAACTGTGAGTGTACAGTTGGTCAATGTGTTGTCTTTGTGCCTCTGTCTACTTCAATGCATCAACCGTCACTCAGTGCTTATTCATAATGTATGCAAAGTGATGCAGGAAGGCAGTGATGTTCAGCAAGTGAATTTCACCTCAGCTCAACTCAGCATCCATCTCTCCTCCTCCTCCCCCTCCCCCCTCTCCCCCCCTCCTCCTTTGCTCTTCTCTGTCCCGTGTACCACGCTTTCCACCCGATCTTCTTGCGCTCGCCTCTTTTGATAAATTGTGCATGCGTTTCTCACCTTAAAACTGCCTCGTGCTTCCCTTTTATTTGTCTGTCCTGATCTTCACAGGTCTCTCTTTTTCTTTCTCTCTCCTTGCTGTCCCTCCCTCCATCGCTCTGCCCTCCCCACCCTCCTCCTCCTTCTCCCTGTAGGTGAGGGACATGGCAGGCACCACCCTCAGTGGTTTACTGCAGTGCCAGTTCTTCCCTATGGACTCCAGTCTGCAGACACAGCTCCAGACGCTGAGTCAGACTCGCCTCCCCAAGGCAAGAGAAGAACTGGCCTCCACAGGTACACACATACACAGAGATACACACACATAGATACACGCACACATTTTACGTGCACGTCACAATCATATAGTGAGGCAATCACAGTAATACTTGCCCTATTACCCTTTCTTATCCCATGGGAATTGTGAACCTTGAAATTCAAAGGCTCATTTTTACTCCCGATTGATGTGTGTGTGTGTGTGTGTGTGTGCGCGTGTGTGTGTGTGTGTGTGTGTCTGTGTGTGTGTGTGCGTGTGCGTTCGCAGGCTTAGTGCGCCGCCATGCCGGCGTGCTCGGCCTCAGTGCCTGCATCCTGTCGAGCCCCTACGATGTCCCAGACTGGATGCCTCAGATACTGATGGACCTGAGCAACCATCTCAACGACCCACAGCCTATAGAGGTACACACAAACACACACACACACACACACACTAGTGTAAACACACACTCGCATACAAACATCGAGCTCCACACAGTGTGAGCTGAAAGAATACAATTTCATTGTCCAATTGAGGAGAAAATTGTGTCTTTGGCCGTACTTCAGGCATGAAGAAGACATACAATGTAATCCGTAATGCAGAGTTTGAATAATACATTAGAGCCAGTGATGATGATAATTTACTGCTTCTCCTGTTGCGAAATGAAAGAGATGAGAAGGAAAATACAATGGAATACAGTTAAAGATTATACTTGCGAGTAGATGAATTACCCGGTCTGTTACGAAAGCTTCTGAGAAGAAGAATCGTTCTACATACGAATGGTAGAAGTATAATTTTGTGCAGGATGATTAGCATGTAATATCTTGGTTTCTTCAGGCAGACTAACTAATCTGTAGTCTAAATCAGTTTTGGTTGTCATGCCACAGGCGTCCCCTTCCTTTCTTCTTTCCTTCCCTAAAATCTACTCGTTTTGTTTGAAGGCCATGATGCAAAATGAATGTACTCAAAGTTATGATTACATCCTTCGGTCCTACTGATCATCCGTTTACTTCCCCGTTTCTGTGTCCTTGTTGAACCTCGCTAACTTTTCCCTCCAAAGTTGTTTCCCCCTTTAAATCATTTCTAGGCTTTGTATTCAAATTGTTATTTGTGGCATTTTACCATCAATAAATTATTCTTACCTCATTAGTTTTTAATACATGTAAACAAATGCTGGAAACATTGTCAGCTGTTGTTAGTTTCCACCCTGCGTGCTACATCGTGTCCCCAGATCGGCGAGCGGCAACGTCGTTGTTTCTCCCCTCAAAACAGGAACTATTTAATAATAGTTAAGTCATAACTGTGCCTTGTTGTCGCTCCACTGTTAAGCGTGAGGGTGGCTCTCGTAGGAACGGAAAGTGGCTGTTTTCAAAAGCTGCTTTTGTCCCCTGAATAACAAATGAAGCGTCAGAGAGAACTATCAACACCCTCTTTACTGCAGCGGTTTCATGGAAACGTCCACATTTTGAGAGACAAACTTTAAAATGTGCATTTGTACGAATTTGGGTTATTTCGTTAACGTCCTTCAATGAATTGCGAGTCAAAAATAATTTAAAATCTCTTGTTTGTACTGTATGTATATGTTATATATGTTACCCGACAACAGTGTGTTACATCTCGCTTATCTAGTGAACAATGATCATTTAAGGATTTAATGGTGTTAAAAAAAATCTAAAATTGGTTTGGCTATATAATAATGTATTGGTCATGTTTTGCAATAAATAATCTGTCTCTTCAGTAAAACTAGAAGGAGCATTCAAAACTATACAACAGTAAAAGTATTTTATCACAAGAAAAATGCCCAATTATACAGTAAAATGCCCCTCTGTGGGTGTTTTATTATCATATATTACATTATTGGACCGTTGCTACTGTTGTGGTGCAGCTGATTTTAACTACTTTGTACTCTACTTTCAAATCAAGTAAAATAATGCAACAAAAATTGTTTAAATAATCTACACAGTAAGTACAGTTGTCAAATAAAGCTTGTGGACTAAAAATTGCAATATTTCCCTCTGAAATCTAACCAAATACACAGTATATGCAGATATATATATATATATATATATATATATATATATATATATATATGTATCACCTCGTGGTGTCTTGTAAGCCTATGTGAGATGTGTGTAGTCACAACAACATTTATTTTCCCATGGTGTCGGTAACGATGATGATGATGATGATGATGATGATGATGATGATGATGTTTGTTGTTCCAAGATGACGGTGAAGAAGACCCTATCGGAGTTCAGGCGCACGCACCACGATAACTGGCAGGAGCATCGTCAGTGCTTCACCGACGACCAGCTGCTCGTGCTCACAGACCTGCTGGTGTCGCCGTGTTACTACGCCTAGACGGCCAGCTGCCTCGCCGGGTCCTCAAAAGACCAACCACACCCTCTCACGTCGATGTGGTTGCAGCGGCTGGCTGAGAGCCAACGTTGGCCTTCAGAAAAGCTCCCTGGACGAAGGCGGTTTCAAATATCGAACTTACTTGGGGAGTTTATTTCGTCTCGCCGAGCAGCTCAACAGCCCCAAAGGTGGCCACTGTACTTTCAGGATAATCCCACTTTAGGGGTATCTTTTTGTTTGCTGTTGTGTAATATCAATGTCACTCATTTGCCAGAAATCTGTATCTTTTCACATCACTGTTCTCATTAAAGTATTAAAACGTTCCCAAATACTATGAAAATGATACAAATGTTTAAAATGAATATTAAAACAATCTTTTACTAAAAGTACTTTAAAAGTATTTCTAGTTATAATGTAAACCAACACTTGCAAAGCATACTATAATGTTTATAAGACTGTATAATATATATTAATTAATATCGCTAAACATTATGTAACTATAAATTGTATATAAACCGATAAAAAGTAATAAGATGTATAACATGTTAACACGGTCTGCTGTGTCGTATTATACAGTAGCTCAACACTGAGGATTGTTTCCTGTTGAATGAATTCACTGCACCGTGTGTGTGTGTGTGTGTGTGTGTGTGTGTGTTTGCACTGTGCTGATATGTACGCTGGCAGAATGAGAGGCGTTGCTGTTAAGCACAATCTACAATGAACTGTGTACTTGTGTGACTGTACACAGTGAGAGTGTGATTACAGTAGTATGATGATGATGGTGCCTGCTCTGAAAGTTGGTTATCATACTAAAAAGAGAGATCAAGGATATTTACAAAAAACAGGATCATCAGGTTTGAAAAGTACTTTTGGAAAGGGTTCTGTCGTCTTTTTAAATAAGGTTATTGGGCATTTTCCTAAACTAATATTTGAGCTTTCTTTTAGATATTAAAAACAGTCATCATAGGTTGTCTGACCTTGTTCTCCTTCTTAATATAACTGAAATTAACAAAATGACTCTCATAAAACCAGGTAATCAAACGGTCATTGATAATTACATCTCCTGTTGGGAGTTGTTTTTCTCTTCTCACAAGTTTTCAGCCCAAATAGTTCACATACATCACAAGGTGTTTTTTATGTTTCAAAGTTCATAAAGACAGACCAAACGTTTATGTGGATGTAGGTGGATATTCACTCAGAATTTATTTATTCATTCAAAACATTCTTCATTTGCTCTGTTCTGTATTGTAAAGAGTACATTTAGTTTATCCAAAGCATATTTTAGGGTCCTCATTCAACATGTAGTTTGAAATACAGTACCTTCATGTATGTTTTGGTTTTAAGTAGCTTTCAATAGATATTATTTGTAAGGTGTGTTTCTGCATGACATATACTTGTAGTGTGACACTTGTAACAGACGTGTAGCTGACAAATACTGGCCAGTTATATATCATTGATCACGTTTTATTAGTTATCTAATCACAATCAACCCATCTGGGTGTGTGAGTGTTTTTGACCGTTGTGTAGTCTTTCTCTCACTAAACTTTCTAGAGAAAACAGGTGTGTGTCTGAGTCCTCAGGCAGAATTGTCCTCACAGCATCAGCCAGCTGAAATAGGTACTCTGTGTTTTGCCCACTTGGACCGGTAGAGTCGACGATCTGGTTGGCTATCTCCTCCAGAGGGGCGGGGCCGAGGTAGTCTGGATTGTCCTGAGATCCGATGTAAAGCAGCATTTGGCTGGGCGGGGGAGAAAGTGGTGGACGGGGGTGAAAGGTCACCGAGATGACCTGATAACCATTTTTTTCTCTGTAGTCGAGGTAACTCTTCACTTCCTGCTCCCGGCCCGTCGGCAGCTTGTAAGCAACGCCCCAAACGCACCCCTTAAAAAAAAGAGGGAAAGAAGAGAAAAGTTAGCTTGGCATCTGTAGGAAAGTATGTAGAATTACCAGGCGGCATCCTGCGGTTCTGACTAGTGAGGCCAATGCGGAAGAGTTGTCCAATTAGCCAGAACTAGCCAGCAGGGGGCGACTTCTTTTTGTTGCTACAAGAAGTCTGATTGCATGGAAGTCTATGAGAAAACTACTCTACTTCTCATTTGATTTATTACCTCAGTAAACAATGTAAACATGAGTTCATGGTCTCAATCACTAGTTTCAAGTCTTCTTGATTACAGCATGACAATCTTCCAGTCAAATTATGGGTAAAATAGACCATAAAGGGAATGCTTTGGGACGTGGCTACTTTGTGATTAATAGGTTAACGACCCCAACCAGAGCGGTACACGGCGTCTCTACATCACTCCTCCGCAGAACAAATACGGTCACTGGTTGCAAAAATCCAAAATGGCGACGGCCAAAATACCGAACTCAAGGCTGCAAAAAGCAGTCGACAAACCAATGGGTGACATCACGACGACGACATCCACATCTTATATACTGTCAATGAGAAATACGAACTCTACACAAAAATCCATGGAATCCCAATATTTGATAGTATTTCCTGACAATTCATATATCAAGTTATTGAATAATAAATAAAAGAATCTTCAGAATAATAAATAATGACAACAAACTTTAGTCACAGCCCTCTTTGTATCGACATAATGTTTATGATCACAAGCTGACTGCCGTATACGACGATGTTGACCTCATAAGATTTAAGACACTCATCAGTCACCTCTGAATGCATGTTTTCTAGATGCTTACCATGTTCTCAAACATTACACACAATCTCTCTATATCGCTTTCCCATCTACTGCAACACATTATCTCTCCTCCAAGGTCAGAATACAATACACTGTCCTTTCCTTTGTTGCTACTATATAAGATGCAATCTCCTTTCCTGAGCCGTCGTACAGCACTCTCGTTCCCCTTGTTCAGCATGTGTCTTTGTCTCACATCAGGCATATACTGTATGCTAATAAATACAATATCCATAACACTGTGACAGCCCACTGTTCCATAAAGAACAAACCCATGTAAGTGATTGCAACTTGAAAACTGGGTTCTCTTAAGTGCAATTTCCTTAACAAAATCTTGCTGTTCGTGTAGTTGCAAGGCTCGTTTGTTGGCCTCTTTAATTATTCTCAACAATACAGTAGTAAATTACAAAGTGGGTGAATTATGACCCTCAGGTGGGGATAATCTATTGTATGAATAATATGATATATTGTTTGTTTGTTTGCTTTTCCCATTAACATTTGGCTTCTAATGCAAACATCACATTCATATGTTTACATGTAAATATTATCATAAAGATGTATAACTCATTTTAACAGGACATCTACTTATTAAAAACGACAAATATGTATGATGGGTTAGATATTCAAATGAAAGGGGGGATTGCTGTTTGTTTAAATGTTCCTTGTGTTCTATTTGCATAGAGGATGTACATATTATAGATATGTGCATATATATTGTGCATATGTGACATATTACAAAGGAGAGCAGCAACAGTTAGTGGATTAAACGACAGCTAAATTAATCAGAAGCTATTTTGAAAATCACTTAATCTTGTATTTAATTAAAAAATACAAATAAAGTTTTTTTTTAAAACATTCAGCCGCATACATCATTTGATTGAATGAAGATTGATGGATAACAATTTTGATAATCAAATAATCTTTTAGGTTATTTTTCAATACTAAAGACCAAACATTCGCTGGTTTCAGCTTCTCCATTTTCTGCAGTTTTCTGCTTCATGTTATTGTAAACTGACTACATTGGGTTTCGGAGTGTTGTTTGGACAAAACAAGACATCTGAAGACGTCAGCTTGGGCTCTTGCAAAGTGGGATGAACATTTTTCACATTTTCCACCACAAAACACTTAATCGAGAAAGTAATTGGCAAAGTAATAGACAGTGAAATTAATGGTTAGTTGAAGCTCCATTACAAAGTAATGTACGGCACCATTAAGTTTAGGAGGGGAATGTCTCACCTCAGGATCCTCCACCAGGGTCACCACCCGGCCAGGCTGTAAAGGACACATATAAAACATCAGCAAATACACATACAGTAAAGCAACCAAGTAGGAGTATATTCATATTTAAATAACTGTACATTAACACTAAACAGATGTAAACAAAACAGATTATCTTTTAATGAAAAGGTTATATTACAAGCTGCAAAAGCATTTACACTCAAATGAATAACCTGTCATGTTTTGTATGACATTACATTCCCTTAATAGTAAGATAAACAATGAAACGTTTTTAAAAAACTAACTAAATGGCAACTTTCTAAACCTCGTCTTTGCGTTAGTTATTCTGAAAGATAGTAGCAGTGTTACTACAGCTTTTTTTTAATAGTCAGCCAACGTTACAGTTACAGCTGTATGCATTTACCAAGAGATTTTCAGTAACTTGTCCCATTAAATTGGATATTTAACCAAGAGGAGCTCGTTCATACCCTGCTTTCCCGAGGGGGGGTTTTGCCCCATTTGTCAACAGACATGGCAACCTTGCCTCAGTAGCTAATTGCGGCAGGCCGTAACGTCACCGGTCCTCCAAAGACAATAAAGTTCACTCACCTTCCCCGGTACACCCCGGTGGTCGGTACTGCCTTGCCAAAACCGGCGGCTGAAGCCTTTTATGTAGCCAATTATTTTTTCCTCATAAGGAAAATCCACTTTCCATATGAGAGACCCGTAGCCGAAAACCCACATGATAGGACGTTAGCTGACGGTAGGAAGGACGGTTAACACTGAATTAAATGACGACGTTAGAGTCTGACCGTTGTCTCACAACGAGAGACACTTCATGGTCAATTTGAGACGTACACCTGGAACAGAGTTAACTGTATTTTACCGCTTATATGTCCCGGTACTAAATACTGTCAAGTCATCTTGGTTACGTAACTACATGTACTTCTGCTCAATCGCTTTCAGTATAAAATATGTTCCTATCAAATTAAATATATTTTGATAACGTTAACTCATAGAGGTGTTCTCGGCAGCTAATCACAATACTATGTTGCTTTTTTATCGTATTTTGTTGTGTTAACCCTACGTCGTAACACTATAGGCATAACTTTAAACAGCCTTCCACTTTTATTTTGAAGGCCATCCGCTATTCCGGATGTTTCTATCTATTTCAGTACAAAGTCTAATGGACTGGACAAAGCGAGTTCTTCACCCCTTTGAGAAATAGTTGTTGTGCTTTTTTTTTTATTAGCAAATTGCCATGAAATCCCAGGTTTGAAAATAGCACGAAAACAAATTATATTCTCAAATTGTAATATTCCCTCACCGGTCGAGAAAAACAAAAATCCCGTAAACTGCTGAATATTGTTGCGAGTTAAAAGTAGTAGCAGCACGCATCTCCCAATTAACTAGAATTTGTTTTATTAAGTTTCTTCGTTGAAAAATGTGGAATAACGAAAAAGATTGGATGCACATTTCACTTTTGTAATGCTTCCAGGTTTCCCATCCAATGACACATTAATAAATGATAAATGTATTTCTGTGACCTTGTTTTCTCTTGTGGAACCATAACAATGTTATATTTTGTTTAATGATCATTCTAATGAATGAATTAACGTGTTCGGATCTACCAGAGCTTTATGTAGGCTACCTTTCACATACACCAATAAATTAATTATCAATGAATGTCCACTTGTTAAAACACGAAGGGGGGGAAACAAAACAAAACAAGCAATATGGGCTTCAGTCCTGACACCAGGGGGTGCTAAGTTTCTATTTCCCTCAGATTTTCATTGTGTGTTCTCCCAAATAACATGCTCATCTTGTATGCATGTGAGCACTGATTCAGAACCAAACAAAGTGGACAGCCACAGTCTGGCCTGGGATGTTTGCTCCATGTACAGCAGCCCCGCTCATTCGTCTGCCTCTGAGAGAAGCTAGTCGGCAAACATTTTACGTAACTCACCAGCCTTGCTTTTGAAGGGGCAGATCTGTGGTTGGAATCCACAACTGGGCTGCAAAAATGCTGCTGAGGAGACATCAGACAAGCTTGTTCAAGACACCAGAACCAAACCTGCTGCTCACTAAAGGTCAGCTCTCAGGTGGGGATGTGCGTAAATCTGTGTGAAGCATCAGAAATAATGTCATAGCAATTACCGTAATTTAAAGCAGGTAAATGCAGCTGCATCAAATAGGTAATGTTGCCTGCTGTGAGAATTATCAGCCTTTTATGTCAACTGTAAACCTCTACAGAGCGACACAGATGTGTACTTAGAGGCTAAATCCTTCTCCAAATATCTTAAACCGCATGCACACATCATTGTTATCTCATTTGTTTGTGGTTCAAATCCACAAACAGCTTACAAACTTTCCCGTGGGCTCACCTTTTAAGCACTATTTGTCTTTGGTCGGAAAAATATTTTATTTAGTCTTTTTCTTGTATACATGTTTATTTCGGGAAATATAAACAGTCACCTTTACAGACTGTTATTTGTCTAAGAAAAGAGTTTTCATGATGCAAAATATGTTTTATTTCCTCTGTTAAAGAAACACGCACTAGGTGAATTTGGCAAATGTGTTATCTCTTGTTTGGAAGATATAAAACAAAGATATAAAGATAACTCAAGAGGAATGAATGTGAATAAAATGTACTGGAAAAAGTGGTGTGAGCAAGAAAATCGTTACATTTTAAACACTGAAGGTTTTAAATTCTAATATTGACCAGAAGCAATTATATGACTTTAGAAATCCACATAAAATCTATTGTAATTCACTCTTTATTCCTGATGTTATCAAAAGAGTCACTTTATCAACGGTTCAATCCAACTAAATCAAATAAGTAATTAATCCAAAACAATTCATCATTGCTAGTATGTGGCTTTTCACTTGTGTCTTCCTTCATCAGCGTTTTTCTCCCATTGTCCATACACGTTACAATAATTCCAATTTATTTTCTCCTCTTTTTCCTGTGCTGCACCTTTTGGTGTTCCTTCTCCAACGGCAGAGCCTTTGTTCAACTTTCTTTGTGTCTTCAGTTTTATGTTTATTCACTAAGGAGGTGACCACTCCACCAGTTTCTCTTTTATTTAAGTAATTCTTAGTGGCTTCCATTCGCTAAGGAACATCTGCATTTAGGGATACCGCACCAATGTTACCCATCAAAGCCAGTTTATTTTTAACGTGATAAGACAGTACAGAACACAGACTTTAAAAACAGCCGATACAGTTTTCTGTGGTTCCCAGCTCTGAGTGGAATTTGTCTCTCTTAACAAAACATCACCTGAGTTCCTTAGCAACAGCCCTGCATGTCCTGGGTCCAGATTACCTGTGTTAAATCCAAATTACAGCGCATTACTTTTTATAGGTATAAGTACGAATACTGAATGAGAACAGCCTGACTAGGGAATACAAATCAGGATATCTCAGTCGCTGCTGCACCGATTGTTCAACCTGTCCCTCATCATTACGGGAGAGCAATACTTTATTTAAAGAGTGCCCCTTTAAGACCGGTCCCACTCTGTCTCTTTTCTCTGAGTGGGTTTTCCTTATTGTATTTTTTTTCCCGCAGCCTCTTTAATCTGGTTACATAGTAAATTGCTGAATGGAGCAATCAACATCCAGAACACCGTTTGTTCTGTTCAAGCTTGTTTGTTGCAGCCGAGGTTGAAGGTTATTTAAGAGCAATCTTTTAATTTGTTGTTATTGCTCATAGTGATATTAGCCCAGTTGCTTTCTGTCAGCGTTGTAAAATGTCTACATGGCAGTTACCTCCTTAACCCGCTCTTTGAAACATTGAGACATTTGAGACATTTCTTCAATTAGTGGAACATCGTTTTTCCCACCAGCAACCTGCATGATTGTCGAACTAACCTCAGATTTTTTCGTTGTGCTTCTGAAGTGATCGTGGTCTACAAAACCCATCCAAAGGTCTCCGCCACACTGACTCACTCCAGCAGCAGTGGTTGCACACACAACAAAAGCTGTTGAACTTCTGACTCCATCTCAGCAGCCATAGTGAGGAATTAGGCGAGTCATAAAAGTCCACTACATGTCGAGAGCAGAGTTGAGTGGGCCATCGTTGGCTCTGAGGCCTCAGACTGTTTGATCCTGAACTGCTGAGGTTTTGCTCACACGCAGGCTCGGTGAACGCAGCCACATCTATCAGCACTGTTGTACTTGCCCGAGAGTGTGATTCAATTTGGGGTGTAGCAACAGATAATGATGATGTGAAGGACTGTAAGATAAGAAAAGTAATTATTAGCAAGTCAATATTATCTATTTTGACTCTGTTTTTACACTGAGACTGCAAAAACCTCATCTCTAAAAGTGTAGGACCAGCACAAGCAGTGACTAATTAGAATAACATAAAGAGAATCCTGTTTGCTTTGGCATGACTGATATTCGCCTTCAAAAAAGATGTAATAATATAAATCTTAGCAGCAACCAACGGCCGAGCATTTGGAGTGCATGTGATGATAGAGGCTTAAAGTGAATACATCTTTTCAGAATTAGATTATAAAGTTGAAGTTTCTGCCAAAAACAGACAAAAAGTCAGCACATGTCTTGAAAAAGGTCTTTTGACTAAGATGGGGTTTTTTTACACCTAAATTAGAGCACTGCTGACCTTAATTTGTTTTAATAATGAACCACAGGCTACTTTTCCTCATTGACTGATAACAAAATAGTAGCCTAAAACCTCTGTCAGTAATGCACTTAAACATTACTGTCTTTTCCACTTTTAATTTTGTACTTAGATAAATTAAATTGGGGTCATTGTAACCTTTTGAAAATGGTGTCCACATCTTTTTTATTGCTGCATGTAGTGAGAAACTACAAAGAGATAGTCCTCACTTGAAACTGACATCGCTGAAGGGATTTGAGATACCCCCCCCCCAAAGAAAATTGGTATAAATAAGGCTTACGTCCAGTTGCTGCAATGTCAACTAATACTCTTAAGCTTCCTCAAGCTTAACCAAAGTCTATAACAAAGTCTATCAGCATGTTTGAGTGAGAACCGTGAAGTGTTATAGGAGCCTGATCAGAAGGGACTTCCTTTGGTATTTATTGGCTCCAGGAGTTTAAAATGATCCATTTTGGGAATAGCAGAATAGGAGACAGACTGGATGTGTGGGATGTAAAAGTGTAAATATTTAATCTTGAATATAAAAAAAATTAACAATAAATATCAGAGAAAAAGCCTAATTTCCATTTAAAAGTAGGAATTGCTCCGATGGTAAGTTTTAAATGGAATATTATGCAACCATTCAAAATGAGTTTGGAACTTTTTTCTTTAGATGCCTGAAAAAAGGTCTTTGGTTAACACAAGCTTAAGAGACTTTAATGTTTTGTTCTATGATAAAAAAAAATATGAAAGCAGATACCAATCTCGTGAATTTTCAAGCTTTTATGTGTCTTAAAAAAGGCGATTAAAGGCTAATTGAGACTTCCCACAGACTAGTCCGCCTTCAACGCCTCATTGTGCTGACTCACGCTCGTACCACCATGGTGTAGTTGGTTTGTAGCCAAACGTTTGCTTTTTACTTCTGGTGTTTGCTTTAACTCTTCAAAAATAATAGAAAGTGGCATTAATTGAAGAATATCAGGCTGAAGAAAACGTATATATATATATATATATATATATATATATATATATATATATATATATATATATGTATCATAAACTTGTGTTTGCCACAGAGCTTATTTTCAGAAATAATCCAAAATCCAATTGGCTTTTTATCACTGATGCTGACTTCAGGGGTACAAAAGTATATCATCCCTGCAGCATTTGATCATGAATAAAAGTTTAAAACACATTTAATTCATCCAATAGGGAACATTAATGTCTGCACCAAGTTTCATGGCAATCCATCCAAGAGTTTGATGAGACATTTCACTCTTAACAACAAATGTGAACTCTGTGGTGGTGTTAGAGGCATTTCCAATCACACCAGTCAAGTCATTAGGATTAATCCTCTGGGCACCAGGGGTATTTCAATAAGGAGAGACCAGTCAGATAAAGATAGGGTAATGTTTATTGTTAACAGATGATAAAATCTCAGAGTCTTTGGCTCTTGGACTCTACAGGGAGATTTATAATCGAGGGCCGTCTTCCCCGATCAGCAATGAGATAGATCCCCCCGGTGGAGTCCAGACATGGAGGTGGTGCCGATGAGGCTGATAGAATGATGAGTTGATGAAGCTGATGGATCAAGGGGGAAGGGGAGGCGGAGGGGTGCGTAACAGCAACATGAATGAACTGAAGGTAGAGAGACAGTCACATTTAAAAGAGACGTCAGCAAGATGATAGGCTAACCATGTAATTGCAACAACGACAGCAAGTGAATAATGAGTGATTGGCACAAGTATGAGAAATAAATGACAGGCTTCTGACTGAACTTAGGCAATACCTTCATTTGTACCAAATGGCATGCCATTCCATACAATAGTTGTCCAGGAACACCCAAAATGTCTAGCTAGTGGTGGCACTACAGGAAAGGTCAAGGGGCCACCAAAGTCATTAGGATTCATATCTGTACAATGTTTTAGGACAATACATTTGATAGTTCTTGAGGTACTTCAGTCTGTAATAGAGTGGTGGACCGACCAAATGACATTGTCATACATAGAGTAGAGCCACGCTGAGGCATCAGTATTTACTATTCAGGCACAACTTTGGGTCGAAAATAAAGTCTTACCAATGTGCTGGCATATTTTAATAGAACAGCCTCGAGTCTTTGGTTTAAGAGCAGAGATGAGTCAAAGCCAGAGCCGGCGGACAGCTGGCTCGGAGTCAAAATGGAGTCAGGGCCAAAGTGGAGTCATGGCCACATCAGAGCAGAGCCGGTGTTGGCGCCAATCTGTCCAAAGAGCCACTGAAGAGATGGAGCCAAGATTGAGCCAGAAACATTTTTGAGCAAAGCCGGAGCTGATTCCCGTCCTGGAGATGAGTAGGAGTTGTTGTCAGAGAGGGAGTCTCGCTTTTACTGAGGAAGCAGGAGCTGATGACGAAGAAGATGATGAGTGGAGTCTGAGTTGCGTCAGAGTGGAACCAACCGGATAATTGCTGGAGAGGAGCCAGCGTAAAGCTGCTGGAGTTTGTACTGAAGTCAGGGAGAGAACTGGAGTGAGGAAGAAAAGATGAGATGAAGAGGTGTAAAAGACTGGGGGATTCATCAAAGTTCTCTTTCTTTCTTACTCCATTGTATTCCTTTTCTGATCTCAAAGATGTGTTGAATTTAGAGGCGGAGAACAGTGTGAAGGCAACGAAAAAGAATGGCGCTGTCAGTGAATATGTTGAGCTTGGCAGGTGAAGAGGAGTGATCTGTGATAATGAAAGGGAGTCTGTCACTCTGGCTGGAGACAGAACATTTTGCTCTGGACACTTGACAGACTCACGGGCTGCTGGTAGCCACCGAAAGGAACATTTTCTCACTCTTTGCTGTAAATATTGTCATCTCATCTGCCGTTCTTATTCTGACCTTAAACCTTGCTACTACTATTTCAGAGCTTAAAAGCTAACCAGTCATTAATATAATTTTTCAAAATTAATGAAGTAATTTCCTGTCGTTGAATGCCTTGAGGCATCATGAATGACATTTTTGTCCTTTTGTCCTCCACCATCAAAGCGTGTCCTCCCCCCCCGCCCCCCCCATGTTCAATTAAAGCCATTTTTCAAAAAGAACATGCGTTGGTTTTCTTTGTTGATATTTTTCTTAGCTATTCACTTTCCCTGCTAAGAAAGCGACCACAAATGACGATCGATGTTGAATGTGTTGCCATGAATGGATCCTCATGACTTTGGTAATCCTCAAACTTTTCCTTTTTTTTGCCAATAGCAGGTTAAAGCTTCCAATTACCCTGTAGAGCATCTCAATGTCTACTGGATTGATTGGCACAGAATTTGGTGCAGACATTCATGTCCCCCTCAGGAATGAGTGTAATCACTTTGATCCTGTAACTCTTCATCTCGCTCCAGAATCAGGTCAAAATATGAATTTGTCTTTTTCCATCCTTACATCCTGCTTCCTTTTAGCCATTTTACAGATGACCCAATCTTCTCTCTCTGCCTTGGCCTTCTCATTTTATTTTGTACTTTTTCTTCAACTTTAAGTCCAAGAGAAGAGACAAAGTCCAGAAAATGGTGCATGTAGCCACTGATAACACTATAACGCAGAGCATTTAATGAGCACAATGACATCACATTGACAAAGGTCTCTGAAAGGAAAGATAGGAAGCAACTTAGAGTTCACAGAATGTCTCAGGAATGGATATAATTATAATGTATAAAATGTGTCAAGCTAAATCAGAGCCAATCAAAAAAAGTGGTATAGCAGACTGAAGAAATTAAATCTTGTTGAATTATCAAGGCTTATGAGTTATTTATAGCAATCGGTGACGATAATGAAGAAAAACAGATGTTCACTGATTTAACTGCTGATAATCATCCAATGTGGTTTGAAGTGTTGATAATGTGTTCCACAATCAGCTGATTATAACAGATATATCACATAAACAGGGCTGCTGATTGAATGTCCTGAGAATCTAGGAGACAATATCACTCAGAGAAATTTTTTAATTTTTACGCTTCTTTGCTTTCTTGCTGAGCGTCAGCCTTTAAAACCTTTTACACCCCACAGCCCCTAAATAAGGGTCCGAATTAGGAGTCTCTAGGTTTTCAGGTAAAACCATAAAGATAATGATACAATAATATCATGATGTTTCACATCAAATTAAACAGCAGAATGTAAGCTACAATAATTAGTAAGCCGTTTTCAAATGGTCCAAACACAACTCACACAATAGTAAACATTTTTCAAATTACTAATACAAATTTTTGTATGCTGTATTTGCATGTATTGAACCCCATTAGTAATATAAAAGTGAGATATATAGTCTGGTACATGAGAACCAGACTAGCTGCATCATTCCAAAGAGATAATCATAATAATAAGTGTTTTTTACAAGGCAAACCTGTAATTGTTTTAATTTGTGCTGTGTGCCATCTTCATTTAATCTTAACCAGTAACATATAGGCTGATATTTACACATCTGAAGTATTCTCACAAGTGTTTACTTTATTATAACACCAACATTATTCAAATAGCCCTTGTGGTAGAGGAGATACACCCTTTTTTAGTTTGGATATGTTTTTCGAGCAGAATCCTACAAAAATAGGCTGGGGTGTAAAAGGTTAAGTTGATATTAAGATAGAAATGTAAAGGAAAAATAGTGGCACACTCATAGCTAAGATGGAAAATGTATTTATTAATGAACTAATTTAACAGACGTTCATTGGTGTGCGTTCCCTTTCTCTCTCTCAACCCGAATATTAAGATCTACCGGGCAGCTAATTAGTCAGGTTTAGCATAAAGAGTCAAAGTGAGGGGAAACAGCTAGCTTGGCTCTGTACTTAAACCATAAACCAAAGTGTAAATAACTCAAGGAAATAGCATATAACCATCTGTAATACCCCAATTAGTCATTTTGTCACTTGATTACTGTACAGGTCAAACTAATGAGATATATTTGTATGAATCAGTGAGCTTTTTAGGTGCTCTGCTACTCTGCTTCCCCTTATTGAGACAAGCCTTACATGATGCACAAAACGCATCACTCAACCTGACATTACCTATTAAGTCATTTTTTAATCGTACTTCGACACATATTGACATTTCCATTATCTGTAAATGAAAATGCATATATTTTACACCCTCACCTTGCATCTATTACTATTTATAGAGTCTCTTTCTTTCAACCCACCGTCTCCTCTTTTGTTTCATATTATTGTGACAGTGGAGGCACAAATGGAAGGGAACCTAGCTTGAGGAGATGAGGTGGCCATGATTGGAAATGTTGCCAGGCCACTAGGGGAGGTAATTGTTTTCCAGGGATGCCAAGGGTTACATGGGAAAGCTAAAGGAATAAAGAGGGAACAAGCCTTGAGACTGGAGAGAGAGGGTATGAGTAAGTAGGCGACATAAAGAGCCATCTTCTCCTCCTCCTCCTTTTCTTCTGTCATTTGTATCACTCTGTCCCTCCTCCTTCTCTCCTCCCGTTACTTGTCCTTATCAGATAAGCGAGGACGCCTTCTTTCTAAAGGTGCTACTACACATCTGCAATAACTATGTGTGTGTTCATGTGTGTGCCTGTGTGTGTGTGTATGTGTGTGTGTGTGTTTTCATGACAGTTATGGGAGCTTGTCATCGTGCTCCTCTAGATCAATGGAGCGCAGTTGCCTAGCAACCTGCTGATAGGGAGGAAGGGGGCGGGGGAGAGAAAGGGAGAGAGGCATAAGATTAGAGAAGAGAGGTCTAGAGAGGGAAGGGAAAAAGGAAGCAAAGTGGGTGAGATCAACAGTAAAGAATGCTGTGGTTGGATGACAGGAAATAAGACAGCAGAGCTTAGTGTGTCGAATCTGTCTTAGTGTGCACGGGGGAGGGAGGTGGTAGGTTGAACGTGGTGTGTGAATGCATGAATTGTGCACATGTGTGTGAGTGTGCGCAACAGTAGTTTTGGACTGATGAGTTGATGTTGATACTATCACGCTGAAAAAGAACATCAAAGCGCTACCATGGTGACGCCAGCAGCACACTCGCTCTCATTTAGCTGCTGATTTAATTATCTTTATCTTAAAGGGGAACAAAGTGGTTAAACGCACTGCATCGGGAGAGAGCGGCGGTGGAGATAAACAGCGGGGAATGAGCGGGAGGAGGAGGGGGCGGTGGTGTTGGTGGTGGTGGTGGGGCGAAAATGGAGAGGGAACTTAGAGGGAGATGAATTTGGACAGGAGGAAATGAGGAGAGGGCGTGAAGAAAGAGAAGGGAAAGGAAAGCAAGGACGAGGCGAATGAAACAAGAGCAAAAGAGAGATGGATGGAAAGAGAGTCTGATCATCAGGTGTTGGTTGGCCTCATGAGAGATGCACACATATGCTCCAGCTCGCCTCTGATATTTACATAGTCGTCCTCCCTCTGCCAGGAGGAAGGAGGAGGAGATGGAGGGATGTGAAGGGAGGATGGGGGGTCATTATAAATGAAAGAAAAGAGGGAGGGGAGGATGGATTGAGAGCCAGAGGAATAGCTGTACATCCCAGAGGTATACTCTGTGACTGCGTTAGAATAACATGTGGAGGCAGAGTGGCCGTTAAACTTTATGGAGGATTGAAAATGGACAATTAGCATCTCAACGATCTCACTGTCACCTGGAACATTCTCCCCCGTTGTCATAGTAACCCTCCTCTCCCTGCTCACACTTCCTAATTCATGCTACCCATCACTGCATTGGTCTAAGACAACAAACGTGCACCTTTACACACACATATGGGCCACTTTGTGTGTGTAATCAATACAAACTACATTTGGTGTGCTCCTGGTCGGGGGCTGTTTTTCATTAATAATACAGCATGCAATGATGATACAGACAATAGAGCACATCCAGCTTTTGTTTCAATACGACAAAGCCATTGTGCATAAAGCAAGGTCCATGAAGAAATGGTTTTCCAAGTGTGGAAGAACATCAACCACATCCACATCCACACGAGACAAGGCTCATCCTCCACATCATCCACCATATTCCCAATCCCAATCCGGCGTTCTAATTAAGCCGCCAAAACAATTCCCATCTCACTTGTCAACGCCGCTGCTCATGCCCATGGTTTTAGAATTAGGTGTTCAACAACAGGCCTTTTCCCCAGCAGACGTGTTGTATTTGCACAGACTTTGTGTTATTAATAACATTTATGATGGCTGAAATGTAAGGGTACCAGTAAACAGAGACAGTGTGCCAGTGAGCCAGCACCCTGAAGGGGACTTGAGCCATCATTCATTTAGTGTTTCTAACCTGTGTCAAAATGTGTTCCATGATAAAATCCCTGATTAAAGCCGATCATGTCCCTTTTACAACCTGCCTGAATGCGCATGTTGAAAATAGAGGTGACGATAGCCTTCCGGACGAGTTAGCAAGCTTTAAACGTTGAATTAAAACTATTAAAAAGCATCACAACATCAGGTTGTTTAATGTGTGTCAGAATCGATATTCCAACACTTGACTTCAGTTCGACGGGATTCCGACAGTATCACGACCGTTTCAGAGAAACAAGCGTTTTAGTTTAACGAGTGGCCGCGTTACCCGGTGACTTTCAAACGAAGTTGGTCCACGGCTGAGCGTAGAAACTTAGATTAACGGTTGGCATCGATGATAAACAGAGATGAGTGTGTATTTTAACTTGATAGAAGGCATTTACAAGGACGCCCTGTGCGTGCGGCCACGGACACATTCGGCTGAGAGTCACCAGTTTACACGGCCACTCTTTCCACAGAAACACCGGCGGTGCCTACGGCTCAAAAGCTATTAAGCGTACCAATAAAATGATCAAAATATGCTTGTGTTTGTAGCGCCCATTTAAAAACTCCATAAACTCAGAACTCTGAGTCCATGTCACAGTATTTGATGTTCTGTACATGACCACAGATTATGGATTTTAAGCATAGTGACTTGTTAGCTCGCTCATGTAACTTTACATGCTATCTCTAACAAATACGTGTATATGTCTGGCCACTAAAGTTTGGGCCACTTATCAATTCTACCTACTCACTACGCGTCCATAGATCTGGACCGTCGAATTGTTTTGGGTTGCATTCATAATATTTTGTGGTTATTGCCCTTGACAAGCTATTGCACCCAGGCATTGCCACGCTTACATTTGTCGTCATCGTTTACACACTGTAAAAGGGTCTATATCAGTATAATGTTTGTGTGTCTGCATCATTTTGGCCAGAAAATGAATGAAATCCCAATGTGGTTTACTCATGATGTTTGTGTGTGTGTGTGTGTGTGTGTGTGTGCACGACACAGTAAATGTGATCAGGTATGCAGATGGATGATGTTGAATTTGATCTCTTCCTTTGCTGTTTGAGGTCCATGTGAGGTCCATGTAGGCATCATGGTGCTCGAGTGTTCACCACGTTGTGCTGTGCAGTTATCGTGACATTTTCGAGGGCCACAAGATCAAAGGTAGAAGGTGAAAGGCGACGATGTGTTCCGTGTTACTGGTTTCCTTGTTTATTAGCCGCTCTAAAAGTCAGTTCCACTGCACAAAACTGCTCTGACCCTTGACCCTTTACTGTAGGGCATGTGGAGCCGCGGGCTGAGAGTGGCTGCATCGCCATGACTACCAGTTGCTGCTCGTAGGTCAAGATTTATAGTCACTCTGGTGCGCACAGACACACTCGAAGCTCCGCACACGCAGACACACACACACACACACACACACACAGACACACACACACACACACACACACATACACACATAGATGTAAATCAGTGGTGCAAGGGCTAATGAACTATAGATCTTGAGTTTTTTTTCCCATTTGGCCACATTGAGCCAGCTCACCCCTCACAAACACACACACGTTCTCTCCTCTCATTCAACCTCTTCACCCACACTCACACACACACAGTCTGACCAGCTTTGTTTGGCTCTTGTCAGTCACTCTCCATCTGCTGGTCAGATGATCAATGCTAATGCCTGTTGAGAGTTCTAATGACACAGGGATCCATACACAGATGGACTGCGCGTTTGCTCTTGCGCCCGTGCACGTGTGTGAGTGTCCACAGGTCCATGTTTGTGCACATGAGCTAATGTTATTTGTGTTTAGAAATTGAAATTCTTTGATGAGGACAGCTCAGTGCTATTGTTATAAATGAGAGTAAGATTGCAGGGAGGTGACCTCTCCTACCTCACACACACAGACGCACACATACACACACACACGTATACACACATGCGCACGTGGCAGTTTGCACTATTGGCAAGTGGAATTAGTAAATGTATGAGCTACACAGAAACTCATTACAACACGATTAGAGACAAACCTCCTATTTAATCTCATTTAGAAAAGGGTGGTTGCCTGTCAAACACACTCTCACACACACGCACACACACACACTAACTCACTTATGCACATGCATGGATACACACCCGCTGTACTTACAGATAGACCAACATCTCTCTATGAATGAAAGCAGGACTGTCTCTCTGACTCTATCATCATATAAGGCTATCATCTGAAAATGATAGCCTTATATACGCATCTGCTCGCACCACTGTGTAAGTACAGTGTTTAAAATGACACAGTAAGTCTTCTTCATGCATATAACCCCAATGTTTATATCACGGCAACATAAAGAAAACTGAGATTCCTCCACATGTGGCACTTCAACTCCTCCCTTCTTCAACCCCCTTTGCGCCGTTTGTCACCATTCACAGCACAAACTAGGTAAATCTCGCCATCTCCAAACACTGTAGCCCAAACTGACATAAATGCAAGCACACAATATTGATGCCCAACACACATACACATACCCGCTGGATGCTGACAGATGTTTTTTATTTATTTTTGGCTGTATATTTTCTCTGCTGGCAGTTCAGACACATACACACACATATATAAACCAAATATGTATACACACCCAGACACACACACACACACACATATACAGTGACCTTCTCTCTGCTGAGTAGGCAAAGAGTCAGGGGTCACTGCCTGCTGTCAGCCTGTCAGAGAGAGGAAGGGAGAGGGGAAGTGAGAAGAGGCAGAGGAAGAGCAAACGCAGTTGGAGGAATGTACAGAATGGAGCTCCTCCGCCTCATCATTCAATAAAGACTAATGCAATCAGAGGCGGCCCATATCTGTCACGGTTAATGTTGGCTGATAGAGTCGCAGCAATTTAAAAGGCTCACGGTATAATGCATTTCCCTGTGCCTCTTACAGACTGATGATGCATCACATCACGCCCTGATGGCTCTTGCAGAAACAGATAACCTGCTTCGCAGCATGCTGAATGAGGCCTCCCTTATGCCTGGACACCCTTGCTTAGTTTTTTATCTTAATCGGCTACAAAGACGTTTTATTCCAAAATCCATTTAAAACACAAAAGTTACCTGAAGTTCACAGCTCAGTCTTTCAGAATGATTGCAGGTTATTATATCCTCTGTTATGATTTCGTCAAGCAAAAGCAATGCTCCCACAAAGGTCTCAAAGGATATCCGTCACTTTAGCACTCACTTTCTCAAACTGGATTTTATTGTGTCAAACGTGAATATCTATCCTCAGAATACTTTTGCTGCAAACAATGACACGATCAAGTCTTCTGATGAAAGAGTCATGAAAGTGTTATCTTATTAAAACCTGTGATGATTTTTTTTCAACCTGTCTCCTAAATAAATCAATTTCTTATTTGATCAATACTTCATTTCACATTAACTTTAATTGTGTCCTAGTAATAAAGCTTTGCATATGATTTTTACCTTTTCTTTGTGGATGTTTCTCCTCACTGAAAACGTGTTTCTACCAGAATTTTCCGGCGTTTTTTTTTCTATTGCACGAGGAACGTTATTATTTGATAATGCCATTTGGTCCAAAAGGTCAGCTTGGCCCGGGGATTGGGGGGAGGGGGGAGTAGAGTTTAAGGGGGTTTGAGGAGTGGTGGTGGTCTGTCCAATTGAAAACCAGGTGCTGATGTTGAGATAGTTTCCATAGTAACTCCTCCTCCTCCTTCCCCAGTCTCATTCTCCCCACTTCCCTCTCAAACACTCCCCTCACACAAAAAAGCGCACACGGAGCAAGGTGCACAACTGCATGCTTATACCAACTGCATGCTTATACCAACTGCATGCTTATACCAACTGCATGCTTATACCAACTGCATGCTTATACCAACTGCATGCTTATACCAGCGCAGGTCTTCGCAGTCAACCCATTTCACTTAAATATATGCTGCTCAAATCAATTTGAGCCATCATGTCCCAGCTGTGTGGTCATATAATACACTGTCGCTCAACCATTAAAACTGCCTACCAGTCGCCTGCCCTGCTGGAGAAAATATATAACAGCCTGTTTAAACAGACACGGGGAAAAAAGATGACAACTATACTGTAAAAACAGTGATGTATGTGTGTGTAGTTCAGTCAGCGTTTCTTTAGAGTGTGTCTTGAATCAGCGTCTCCGATCAGGTCAACGCTGTTCTTTCTGCAGGAGGCCCCGTCCTTCGGTTGCCAGTTTTCTAGCTCCATACTCCTCCACCGACAGCTACAGCACTAGATGAAGGTGAGTGTTAAAGCACTAAAGGAGTAAAAGGAGTAAAGCAGATGTTGTGCTGGCTATAGTCAGACACAACCATGTATGGATTGAGGGGGGTGGGGAGAGAGAGAAAGAGAGGGAGAGAGAGAGAGAGAGAGAGAGAGAGAAAGCAGCAGCAGCAGCTGGCCCAGGGAGCCCAGGGAGAGCACCTCTGAGCTGAGCTCGACACAGCTGGAGTCCCTCCCTTGGAAAGGCAAAAGCACTGTGTGTGGTGTGTGTGTGTGTGTGTGTGTGTGTGTGTTTGCTGATGAGTTTTGCTTGAGATTTTGTGTATATTGGTGAATATTGGTATTGGTTCATGTATGTAAATACTCGATATCGGACCACACACACACACTGTACAGCGGGTGAGATCTCATACACAGTGTGCGGAAGGTTATATGCACAAGATGTTGGAATTTGGCTGCTGGGATTTCTTCACATTCAGCCGTCACAGAGAGGTCAAAGTTCACCCCGGAGGCGTTGAGGCACTCTGTATGCCAAAACTAACACCTGAGAAAAAAATATTTCGTTATGGATCTGATTTGTGTCTACGTGGGCATTTTCATCAGGATGAAAAGGGAAATGGATTTGCCCAAACTGTTACAACAATAGAGGCACACTATTTTTTTTTAAATACTATTGTTGTGATTTGAGCTAAAGGGTCTTGCCAAACAGTGTCCACATATATTTTTGCCATAAGGTGTATTTGTCCATCCAAACCCATGTTTATGTCTGGTCCCATCGATTTAAGTGTGGGCTCTGTATATGTGGGTGCAATTGTGTGAGAAACAGAAATAGAGTGAGCGAGATTTGTAAATTGAGAAGGTCCTGTTTCCTTTTCCTTTTGTCCTTTCCCCCCACGCTCCACTGACTCGCTGACTTCCTTACATTCGCTCCTGTAGCACGAGAGAGGTAAAGGCCATCGTCACTGTCACTCACGGATTTAATCATTCGGATCTACTCCGGTTCTCGCCCTATTTTCTGCCTCCGGTAATTGCGTTTCTGTTTCGTGCGGGCGGCGAGTGCGCGCTGTCCAAGGTGCTGCAGCAGCGCGCGGCCCCGCCCATCTCCTCTACCTCACTCTCTACTACACACACACACGCACACACACTCTTTCTCGCTCACTCTCTCTCTCGCGCGCGCGACCACGTGACTTTCCCTCTGCCGATTCTCGCGGAGAGCATCAGACTGCACCTTTTCCTCCTCAAGAGGACGGAGAGAGAGAGAGAGAGAGAGAAGATAGAGAGACATTGAGTCAGGCAGAGGGAGAGAGCGAGGGAAGGAAGGAAAGCGAGAGAGAGAGAGAGAGAGAGAGAGAGAGCAATAGCACCTTGTCGCCTGGAGGCGAGCCTGTGATAATTGTGTCCCTGTCCGGTAGACCGGCTCTATCTACCACCAGGCGCGCGGGTCCTTTCCCCTCTTTCGTGGCTTTGAGATTCTCCTCAAACCGGGAGGGAACTCGATGAGTCGCGCGCCGCACTGTTTGCCACGGAACCACAGGATGTGCGTGAGGTAAGTCGGTTTTCTTGCCTATTTATGCCCGCATAGAAGGATTTATTTTTTATTTGTATTATTATTATTATTATTATTAACGGGGCGAGGCTGTCACATCTCCGTTACAGGTTGTGATGTCAATTAAAACAGCGATGGTGTCAAAATAAAAAATAAAAATAAACGTGAATACCGTGGTACCGACCGGTTAGCTAAGCTGTAGTTAAGTGCTGAGGCGCAGGTGACGAGACCCCCGCTGTGGTGAAGTAACGGGGCGCGTTGGAGAAAAAAGAAAAAAAATGGGAGAGGAGGAGGGTATGGCCGCAAATTGAGAATCGATATCTCAACCGCATTCATTCATTCACCCCGTCCATCAACAACCGAGATGTCGCCGCTTTTCACCTTTTCAAAAGATTCGCGGAGAAGAAACTGTGTGCAGCCTGCGGTGTGTGTGTGTGTGTGTGTGTGTGTGTGTGTAGCCGACATTTTTCTTTTTGTTACCGTCGACGTGGAGGTGTGAATGTGTGTTATTGGAAACCAGCTCCGGAGCCGTTAATTCGATCAAGCCAGGCGGTTTGAGTCATCCGCCGCAGCGCGCGCTGCTGCTGCTGCATTTAATTCATTTAAATACAATTGAACAATTACAAATTCGTGTTTCAGGCACAATTACTGTTAAGTGTCAGGAGTGATTAAAACAATACGTTAAGGCGGTCGCAGGTATGCCACCTTTAAAATCTCCTGCGGCATGATGGGAGATCTACTGAGGAGGTGCTGTTTGTGTACGTGTGTGTCAATTTGTAGCCTTTTGTGTATGCGCGTGCGGACACTGAAGGCCTGTATACTGTATGTTTAGCTTAAAAGATTTGATGTGTGGGCTTTGTAGTAATAAAAACTAAATAAATCGATTATTTGTTATTGATTTGGGCCTGGTATGACACATGTGATGTCTCTGTGTGTGTGTGTGTGTGTGTGTGTGTGTGTGTGTGAGCATAAAATGCACGAGAGAGAGTAATATGAGAATAATAGCTGGTGTATGCTGTGTGTGTGTGTGTGTGAGAGACAGAGAGTTTGTGCATGAGTGTTTACGTGCGTGTGTGTGTGACCCTGGTTGATTGTGCCGTCTCTGTTCTCTCTGTAGGTCGCTGGAGAGAGTGATGACGTGGCAGTGAAAGACACATATACCTCACTCACACAAGCACACACGTATACACTCGTACGTTGCCCACACACAATTGAAGTTTTGCCCTACTAAGACAGAGAGGAGGGGAGAACATTCTGCTATGACGGTGTCGTTTTTCTCCATTACCAATGTGTGAGCCACACACCCACACACACACTCATACTCCGTGGGGAGTTGCCTTCATGGGGGATAAGGCCCTATCTAGGGCACAGAGATGGAGTTCACATCCTATTTGTCACTTATCTAACACTCACACAGACGTACACGCTCATACACACACCTGGAATCTCATATGTCAGAAGTGAAGAATGAAAGACTGAAAGATTGAATGGAGAGCAGCCGTTGAACATATCAGAGAAGACAGAAGCGAGAGAGGCCACGGCAAAAGAAGATTCCCAGAAAGGACGGAGCGAGCTGCCGCCTGACCCCCTCCCCCCCCCCCCCCCCCCCCCCCCCCCCCCTGGAGCTGCGTCGCATAGGAGCCTCGACTAAAGAGCACCCCCTAGAAAGCAGGGCGCACCTGAGACACACAGGAAGGGTTCTTCAAAGTGGCCCAACCGTTGTCACCATGAGCTGTAGGCTGGAGGGAACACCCCAGCTCTAGCCTCTGTCTCCTCCCGTGTGTGTGTGTGTGTGTGAGTGTGAGAGCGAGAGTGTGCATGACTGTCATGGCGGTGTGTGTTTGGGTGGCAGCCCCCCTGCTCTTCCTGGGGCTGTGCCTGTGCAGCGTGGGGAGCCATGCCCAAGGGGAGGTCCTGGAGTTTGGTGGCGTGTCCAGCCAGTGGGGCCGGTTCCCAGTGTGGAACGCCTGCTGCGAGAGTGTGCTGAGCTTCAGCCTGCGGACTCACAGCCAAGAGGGCCTACTGCTCTACCTGGATGACGAGGGCTTCTGCGACTTCCTGGAGCTGCTGCTTCTCCACGGCCACCTCCGCCTGCGCTTCTCCATCTTCTGCGCTGAGCCGGCAGAGCTGCAATCAGGCGTGGCGGTTAGTGATGGGCACTGGCACGCGGTGCGTGTCAAGCGGGACTGGAGGAACACCTCGTTGGAGGTCGACGGGCGACTGGAGGGGTGGGCGGAAGTGAAGAGCAAGAGAAGAGACATGACAGTATTCAGCCACACCTACATGGGCGGGGTGACACCAGAGCTCCACTCCTCGCCCCTGCGCCTCACATCCCCTTCGGTTAGGGAACAGCCTGCCTTCCGTGGCTGGATCACGGCGGTGAGCGTCAACGGCTCACTGACGACGTTGGAGAGCTCAGAGGGCGTCACGGTAACAGCTGGCTGCGGGACGGATCACCAGTGCCAGAACGGAGGGTTGTGCAGCGTGGTCAACGACCAGCCCGTCTGCGACTGCTCCGACACCGGTTTCCAAGGCAAAGACTGCAGCGAAGGTAAGGCCCAGAACCATGCTGACCCATCATATACATCTCATCCTTTACATACGCATACATATATCAAATGAACAGTTACTTTTGGGGATTCATATCTCCAATTTAGCATACACACCAAACACCTGCAGTGTAGACTTCTATTTTTCATTCACACCTTCACAGCTGCCTTGAATTGGTGCGTGTGGACCGGCAGCATTCACAAACAGTGCAAGACATGCATACTGATTATCTTTGATATCGATTTTTTTTTTTTATGGCTGCCAATGACTCCCAATTTAGTATGGGCCTCCAGTACTCAGGAAGAGAAGCCCCGTTCACAGGAAGTGCAGTCAGTTTAGTGAAGCTGTGGAGATGAAAACCTGAGAGATTTAAGACAAACTCCTCAAACTCACTGGAAACCGTTACCTGGGCTCAGTTGGTGTGTTTGGCAAAACACAATAACCATAGAGATCCAGAATGGATGTGATTGATGGCTCGTGTTGTGAGACATTAATTGCAATTAGGCTAAGGGGGTTGACATCAGTGGTTGTTACATGGCAGCCACCTGGCTGCCTGTGTTAATGGATTTGCATTGATTCTAAATGGCCTTCACAGGGACAATACGTAGGGTGGTAAAATGCAGTGTTTACAGTCGAACTCCTGCCATTATTTTTGAACAGCTTACAGCCCGTTGAGATGCTGAGTTTGTGTACGAGTGAGCGTGTGTATGTAAAATACAAAGTATGTGTTTTTTATGCAATCCAAAAGCAGAAAGAGTTCCCTGTCGGTAGCACTATATAAATATGAAGAACCGTTACAATAAACAGCCTGATATAAGAATACAACTTTTATGTGGTGGAGGCAAAAGAAGAAAAGAAAAAGGTTTCCCGAATGATTTAATATCTAAAACCCTTTAAGAGCTCCGTGCCCTTAACAGTTTCAAACAAGCCTTTGGTCAATACAAGTGCCGATATACAGGGCAGCGTAATGACGGCCATTACAAAAGCGAAGCAGCTGCTTAATGAACTCAGTTACCTTGTTACGGACGGTTCTGCAAATGCGTTAATTTCCCGCTGCTTAGTTATGTGTGTGTGTGTCATCAGATTTGCTTCAGTTCATTCAAGAACAAATCTGCATTCTTAATTTATAGCGCGTTCGACTCCTGTATGCTTTTTTTCTTTTCTTTTTAAAACGACAAAGATACCTTTTGCCTCTGTGATTGATATTTTAATGACACGGATGCATCGGACACAAATGGCCTGGCCTTGCCACGGCGTCATTTGTCACCGACCTGACCTCACACCCCCACCGAGCACCGCTGTCAGCATCACACTTCCCTCTAGCCCCCCTGACCATATCACACGATAGCATTTCGTGGCCAGTGGGATTGCCTAGGTTGCCATGGAGACAGGACTAATAGGGAGACCTCATGCTAGGAGTGTTTTCTCCATCCTTGCTCTTCCAACCTTCCCTACCGCCATTTCCTCAGCTCATTGCTGCCGACAGCGGCCTCGGCTCGTAGTGACTTCAGGCATTATGTCTGCCACGCAAATCTTCTGTATTTACATGTTTGTGGCGGCGAGTGTGTGTTTGTATGTTTAGGCATCCTAAAGGCGATAATCGGCACATTGACCACACTGGTCTTAATTTTCCAAGCAGGTGGGAAAGGTAACTGGTGCATTATGCTCCATAGTGCTGAAGGGAGTTGACAGAGAAATAATTATTGCTTTAAGTTGAGCTTCAATGATTATTCTATTAATTAATAAGTTCCTTGAGTGAGTCAAGCAGAAATGACAAATAGTTCTTGTTCCAGCTTCTCAAATGTGAGAATTGTATTCCTTTCCTCACCATCACGTTGAGCTGTGGACTGATGATGGTTGAGTAAAACAAGCTTTCTGAAGACGTTACTTTGGACTTTTGAAAACCACCATTTTATTGACAATATTATTAATAAAATTATTATTGGGCAGATCATAAAAATACTAATTATCTGAAGCCTTTCAATGAAGTTATTTGGAAAAGGAAAATGCCAGACATTCCAGTGCTTAAGTTTCTAAAATGTGAGGATCTTCGTCTTTGCTTTGTTTTGTATTATTGTTTATGAAGCAACTTTGTTTTTCTTACTGTTGGTCAGACAAAACAGCAATTTGAAGACCTCACCTTGTGCTCTGGGAAATAGCCAGTGACCTTGTTCACTATTTTTAGGGCATTTTTTAGACCAATCAATTGATTAATCTAAATCGTTGACAGATTCGTGGATAATGAAAACAGTTGCTTCTGCACGTGGTGTGTGTGTGCGTGTGTGCGTGTGTGTGCGTGTGTGTGTGTCTATACACTGATGAGGTGACAGTTGAAGCTATATGATCGGCTCTCTGCACAAACTCAGTGCTGCGCTGAGAGAATTGTGTGTGATCCAAGCCGGTCTAATCCAGTCTGCTGTTTTTTCGCTGCTGGTTAGGGCACATTGGGAGCCACAGGCAGCACTGACACACACACACACACACACACACACACACACACACACACACACACATGCAATACCTGCACAAACACTTGTAACACAAACATGCAAACAGATGGAGAAACACAGTGTTCAGGCTCCAGCACCATCATTGCATTAGTCACATCACCACTGAGGTACCTAATAGCAGTGTAGCTCTAAAGGCTGAATGGGAGGTGCAGACATTTTACATAAAGGCTCTCACTAGACACAATACAGTACCTGCTTTAGACTGGCACTTTGTCGCTCAACAAGAGGCTACTTATACCTTTTAAGGGGCTGTTTTATATTCCTAGACCGACTCACATTTCAATTGTGAGTGATGCCAAGTGATGCTGAGTAGAACAAGTGCTGAAATATCTTTTTTTATCTTGGCAATAGTGGCCGCTGTTAGTCATAGTAGTCTCGTAAAAATGGTTCCAGTCAGGGGGTCTGCTCGAATGGAGGTGCATTGGGTGAGCAGTATTTTATTTGGTTGTAGTAATGTGCTATCATGTGAAATCATGAAGCATTACCAGAATAGATTATGCTTATGTGGCTTCTCAGAGTTTCGGTAGAAATTGCAGCGAGGTTTTTAGAGTGTGAGATAGATGATGGTGGAGATTGAGAGTAGCTTAATCGCTGCTTTCAAAAGGTTACCTTTGTGTCTTTCCTTTGGTAACGGTAATTCCTGGACATTGGCCCAGGAAAGGGATTCAAGGGAAGGAGCTATTCCAGTCATCCAGCAGCGTTTCAGAAAGAAAAAAACAGCAGCAAATTGGACCAGTTAACAAAAACAGTATTTTCGATGCCTGGTTCTTATCTCAGACCTCTCTAAATCATGGGCCTTGTTCTCTGAAAATAGTTTGGATATAGAGAGAGGTCTGAGAGGAGAATCGAGCAGATGATGCCTTCTTTGTGGACGGATTAAATTATTTGGAGCGCTGTGTTCTTTCTGACAAATTACCGGCTCGGTGGGATATTTCTGACCGTAGGATCAGGGCGCTGAGCTAATATCGATGCATCAATATCACTACCAGTGAGTAAATCATACCAACTTTCAAGTATGTTGTGATAAATCTCTCCTCATGCGCCCCGGAGAAGAGAATTCAAAGGTTGGATCTGAGAGAAATTAAGTGGCTGCCAAAGGGAGTAGGAAATACAAGCTCAGTAAAAAAAATCCCACTTTAATTGAAGAAGAAAATACTATGTTCACGCTAACAGCATCTCAGGTGGTTGTGATTGAATTGACTCCATACAGTAGAACCATAGCTGCCTATTTAGAAATGAGGACCATTTATGACCACAGGAGTCCTGTGTACTTGTTTTGTAAGAGTCAGGCAGAGTTGATATTAAGGTTTACCTTAAAATTATTGTGTGATTTTGAACCCAGCAACCTCACTGAAGCTGCACAATAGCGCCTTTTAAAATGAAATGTTAACCCTCTGAATGTACAAAAAAAGAAGTCTGTTATGAATCTTTAATCCAGAATGAGTATGCTCTGCTGGAGGAAAAATGGATCCTTAGGACCGTGTTTGAAGCCAGAAATGTATTTCGTCTGTGGCAGTCTTAGTTTCCTTACACGTTTACAATTACACATTATCTTCAAGTCTCCCTTATGTTCCACTTTTATTCACACTGATACTTATGCAGATTTGTGACCATCTTTGCAAAGTAATATAATACTGCGAGCATTTCCTTTTTCCTCTCAAAGACTGCAATATGTCATACCAGTGTAAGGAAAGGGGGTTTGTTCCAAAGCACAACAATATCAGTCAGTTTTGGAGAAAAGTCATTTAAGATGTAGTGAGGAGAGTTTGGGCAGGGCTATGCATACATGTAATTACTGTCTAAGCCATTCTGCCCTCCAGTGAAGGCAGAGTGAACCTGGCTTGTTAGGCCTGGCCTGGCTTGCATTGTCCTTGAGGGCAAATTGCTGTTAGCATGCTAATGGCGCCACCTGTTTCTGCCATGCTAGGAGCACAAGGGCAGAGGCAAGGAAACACTCGATGAGCACACAGCTGAGAATACACACACATTCACACGCAAACAGACAGACACACGCACACACTCTGTCTCAGTATTGAACCACGCATGTCCCTCATCTTCCTGCACTGCTAATCCATCCCTACATATTTTATATTTTCCTGCTATTTCACATCATGTTTACGACCCTATTCAATGTTAGTGTATGTGTGTCTGACTCTGTATGTGTGAAAGACAGAGAGTGAGGGAGAGGTTGTGTGCGTGTGTGTGTGTGTGTGTGTGTGTGTGTGTGTGTGTGTGCGTGTGTGTGTGTGCGTGTGTGTGCGTGCGTGTGTGTGTGTTGCATGCTGTCTGTCGGGGGGCTCTGGGCAGAGAAAGCGGCTGCAAGGTAAGTTTTGGGTAAAACGGCTCTTGAATCCAAACATACAGGTAGGAAAGTATATTTTTGCCCACACCTCCTCCACCCTCTGTATCTACGTGTGGGTGGGTATGTGTGTCTGCCCTTACGTAAGTGTACATGTCCACATGCGGAGTCATACAGAGAGATTGTGCATTTATTTAAATGCGGCTGTGTGCGTAAACAAATTTATTTATAGACAAACCTCACTTTTGGCTACCAGTGCAGCATGGTATCCATAGTGACGTTTGCGTGGACTTTGCATGTATGTTACCACGGTAACCCTGGACTGGTGTGCATGTACAGTAAGTAGCCATGGTAACCCAAGGGCTTAGCATGCATGTTAATGAATGTCTGTCTCTCTCTCTCCTCGCCTGGCCGCAACACCATTCCAGAGCACAGCTACACTCCAGGTAGGTTGCACTTCTATCTATCTGTCTATCTATCTGTCTTTCTATCTGTCTTTCTCTCACTTCCTTCTATGTCTGTCTATATTTAAGTTTCCCTTCCTGCTTTTTATTCAAACATCTCTTTCTTTGCTTCTCTATTTGATTCAGGCTTTTCCGAGTTCTTAAATTTATTCTTAAATACACATTTCTTTACCTCGTTCATCATCTTAATATCACAATTTCTCTCCAATCTCTCTCGATTCCTATCTTTTTCATGTCTTGTCCTTTACATTCTTCTTTCTGGCCTTCATGTTCTCGTTACATCGTCTGTTTTGGGAATACGGCTCAAGGTAGACAGCGTAAATGTATGTTGGTCTGTGTGGGTATGTAGGGGTTGGTTGCTGACATCTGGTAAGTTCCACATCCCATGTGCGATCATCTGAAATGGCCTCAAGGTTACAAAGATATACTGTAGGCCCACACAAACACTGTACTGGCTGTGTGCAGACGTCTGTCAGCGTACCTGTTTGTGCGTAGGATCGCAGCCTAGGATGAGTAGGCAAGTTTTTTTAGACATTTTGAATAATTTAGGACTCGTACATGCACACATACTTTTACGCAGAAGACTCTACCCTTCACCAGCATGGCATTGACTAACTCCTGTTTTACAAAACACATATATGCTCACACACACATACACGCACACACTTCACACATACACGCACACACTTCACACATACACACACACACTTCACACCCCATGATCCTTTGCTGTGCTGACTGTGCTCTTGTCTTCCTTTAAGGTCTGGCACACCTGATGATTGGCGACCAAGGTATGGCCTCCTCTTACCTCACTTCCTGTTGTCTTCTGCTATACCATCACCCCCTACCTCCTCACCCCCACACTCACTACTCCCTGTATCCCCTCCCCCACTTCATCACCACCTGGCGCGCGAGGAAGTTGTCTCTCTAGGCACTGAACTAAGGTCAGTTTTTTTTTTTTTTTCGGTAATTGAGATTTCTTGAAAACGGTCCCATTTGGTCTCATTAAGAACTTCAGTTTTAATTTAAACTGAAATGGATGACTTGCAAATTTGCAGTGGAGCAATCACATAATGATGAATGAAATATGGCCTTAAAGATCATTTTTGATGAGTGATGATGAGCCTGAGAGCAACTTCTGCTGGGATATATACTACAATCATGGCTGCTGATGTGGGATGGGGTAAAGGGAGGGCTTAGATGGCTGCGGTTTGACGGTGCTTGGCTGGGCTACACTTGGCAGGTCTCCAGGTCATGGAAATGGAGCAACTGACTCTATGGATGGTTTGAATTGATCTTTACTCTTCCACCTCATTTCATTTTCTCTCATTCGTGTGTAAGAGTTTGATTGAGAGGATGGGAGCGTTTAGAGTGTGCATGCAACATGCATACATACATGTGCATGTTCGCTTTTACATCATGGGTTGAATCAATGACTGTGGCAGTTTTCACACGAACACTCCCACATTCATCCATGGCTTTTATTCGGCTTCCAGCATGTCGCTGGTCCTCACATGGGCTCCTGTTCATACATTGGTGAGCATGTGTGATTCTGAAACCAACGTTCCTGTGTATGAAGGCAATGCTGGTATACCTCAACCCGCAAGTTGTCCAGTGTTTTATTTTACAGCCCCAAAACAAGTGCCCATGGTCTGCCTTTTGAAAATTGTTCCAATGGTCAACAAAACTCACAATGCCGCCTCTTTCTTCTTGCCCTCTTTCTCCCTTTTTCCTTCTTTGTTCCTGCCCTCTTTCTCACTGTTTGGAACACCAACCTCTGTGAATTTAGGAAAACTCAGAGGTACCCCCTCCCCTCCCTGATTATTTATTTTTGTAAATGTGTATAATTAATGGGCTGTTCTGGGTGTTTTTTTAAGTTGAATGTATTGACAGTACTGTATGGTAACGCAGGCGCCTTTAGAGCCAATCGGCTTCAAGTTCTCATTTTCAGTTGCCATTAAATTGGAATGTGTCATTTTTTGGAAAGGTAAGCTGTTGGTGCATGTGTGTGCGAGCGTGCTCATACTGAAGCGTGCGTGCGTTTGTGCGAATGAACTGGCACTCCGGCCTACGGTGCTTTTCAAAATCTGAAGGTAGGTGATGCTGGATCGGTCGGCTCTGCATGACGCTGATGAATACACTGATTGACCCACATAAAGACAGGCCTGACCGTGACTGATCTGCGTCTATTGTTGCCCTTTGATTGGATGAGAGAGGACATGATGGCGGCTGTCTCCCATTGTGACAGGGCCGCCATGTATTCGCTGAAATGTGCTTTTTAATGAAATGTTCATCCAAGCTGGAGGATAGAAATATATTGAATAGACCACAAATTGCATCTGCATCCACCTATCACACTGAGACATCTCTATTCTGACAAGTATATTTCTAGGTGAGCATTTTCGTTATGTTTTGATCTGCCTGAAATGTCGAGCATGAATCATCCAGGTGGCAGTGGAAATGTAATTGCTTCATCTGGCTTATGCTCAGCATTTTAAATCACCTACTTAAGGACCGACATGTATTAACATATGTTTCCATGCATTATAACACAATGTATTGAGCGTAGTTGTGTATGGTGGACGCACTCTCGATCACGGATGTTTGGTTTGTGATAGACTGAATCTAGGACTGTGGCTGGTTTTTTCTTTTTTTCTTTTCTTTTAAACCTTTGAAGTCTCTTTCAGGAACTGTATGTGTGTTGGTGCCAGTGTGTTTTCTCTCTGCATACTGAGGAGTAAAGACTGTCAAACGAAGCCTAGCTTAGGTTAGCTCAGCGTAAAGAGGCTTTTTGAGGAGACCGCAAAGCTGAAATGAGTTTCTTTGAGGGGAAGGATTGGGTGTGGAAAGGGTTGCCTTAGAAAGATATATAGCGTGTGTGTCTGCGTGTGTGTGTGTGTGTGTGTGTGTGTGTGTGTGTGTGTGTGTGTGTGTGTGTGTGAAGAAATTGAGAAAAAGAGACTGTGAGAGAAGAGCTAAAGGAATGAATGATAGAGCGAGTAGAGAGGGGAAGAGGAAGCAAGGGAGAGATAAAGTGAGTCGTCTTCTCTCCCGTGATGGAGAGCAACTGCCTGTATCTGCAAAGGGACAGCGGTGCTCCCATCTGCCCTCCCAGCCCAGTCATTCTGTATGGGACATCAGTCCTGATGGGAAGCCCTGGACCTTTCCCCTCCTTCATAAAACACAGCTATCATTCTCCCTGGAAACGATAGCCACAGATCACTAATCACTTTGAGTGGGTGAAAATGCACGAATTGTGGAGGGAAGAAAGAAAAGAGGGAGCCAAATTGGATTTTCATAAGTATCGAGCAGCCAAAGGAAGAGGGGGGAAATGGATTTTTGTTCTTTTTTTTTTTAAAGTATTGAGCAGCAGTAATCTGGATGGAAAATGTGCTTAAAGCCAAGTAGCAGATTTTGCCCTTTCTCTTCTCTCTGTCTGGCCAATAATTGGCCGTGAAGGGTTGTGGGTGAATGAGTGATTGTAGGTTCTGAATAGGATTGAGGAACGGCTCTTGGCAGCAGTGCTCGTTTATGATATTTATATAATTATTTTAAGCTGTGGAGCGGGTTGTTTGCTGTGAATGTTCTCGATATCTGTCCAACAATCTGTGCACGGCATGGACTAGTGGTCAGCCTCGATTTAAGTGACCTTTACACGCACACGTACATGAACGGGCGGACATACAGGCACTCTCACACACACACACACACACACACACACACACAATAACCTTTAGAGAGTGCCCGTTGAGTAGGTGAGTGAGAGTGTGTTCAGTGTAAATATGCATGAGTAAGGCTGCCAGCACATATTCTTCACGGTCAGTGGATGAAGGCAGGACGGAGAGCGAGGTGTGTGCGTGTGTGAGTGCATGAGTGTATGTTCAGGGGAGGTGGATTGTGAGTCATCAATTGTGACTCATAAAGCGTCGGCAATCAAAGCGGCTCATTTTAACGCATTGTCTTACGGCAACAAAACACACGCTCACTTCGCTGCTCACGCACATGATCGGTGTCAAACTCTTGACTTTTTCTTGAAATTGCGTCTTTTTTTTATTGTCACTTCACCTCACTCTCACATACACGTGAGTGTGCTTATCTCACAATAACACACACACACACACACTTATACACTTCGCAGAGGACGGGCGTCGTGCTGACTCCACCATATGTGGGGTTGGGAGTGGTAGCAGACGCCAAGGCAAGAGGAACCAGTCAGTACCAGCAAAGTACAGCATGTCTCCTACCTCTTACTCATCGTGATCTAACAGTCCTAATAATAAATCGCACGAGGAGTGATTCTTCTGTAATAAAGGACGGGCTCTGAAACCAAAGTAGAAAAGAGATTTGCGTAATTGAAATGATTTTTGAATAATGATTTAATAGAATTTGTCAATTAATCTGAGAAGCTACTTCTCTATAAGTTGTGAATAATAAATGATAATTAAAAAAACTGCAAAAACATACACCGATGCCATATTTTCAGTTGGGAGGATTTCCTGCTTTTTTAATGTTTTATATAATTCGTTATGATTATTTGCATCATTTTTAACTTTACTGCTAGTAACTAATAGTTACTTGCAGACCAAGTGATGGTGATGAAGGAAGTGGCCTTATGTCGCGAATCAACTGTGAATCACATTTCAATCTTTTGCGTTGTAGCATATAAATGTTTTATCCTCATAAAATCACCGAAAATATTTTGTTTGCATTTGCCAGTTGCCTCCAAGTTAAATTATCTTGAATTAAATTCTGTAATGCGCTGTGTTTTTGACAATAAAAGATATTTGACAGACACATGAGCCCGTCTCGTTGTAATGCTTACATAATTTGGCAAAACGTGCAAGTGAGCAGCACTCGACTCGCGGTGAGAGAGAGCCGCTTGGTGTTGAGAGGCAAGTGTCTGGTGATTGGCTGGCTGCCTGCCCGACTGACTGGCATGAATTTGGCTCCCGATGGCCTTATCTTGAGCTGTGAATTAAAAAAAAAAAACTGTTAATACTAAGTTGTGGCCTCCTCTGGCCATTAGCAGTGATAAAGTAATTGCAACAAAGTTTTTACTTCGAAATGCACAATTCTTCTGGATATACTCTTTGCACTAATAGTATTAAGTCTGCATCTACTCTCCACTACTAACACCCATTACAGTTCTGAACTACAACACTCATTAATGCTTAACACCCATGCAGCTCTTGTAATGAAAGCCACAGCACCACATACAGAGCTCTACCTCCACATTATCGGGGAGATGCACGGTTGCAGAACTCACCATGGGAAATGTGAAACAATCCCAATAGTAAATGTATACATTTACTGGTAATTGTATGCAATTACCATCCCGTTAGCAAGTAAGCATTAACATATTCGCGCATTCACCGCAACGCTAATAGGAAACACACAAAGCCGCTGCACCCTGTAATCGCCCTAAAAATAAAGTCATCAAACGGACTCCCTATTTACAGAGGATGAAGGGAAAAAGATAGAGCGCAGGCTGGCTGCAAGTGTGTGTGTGGGGAGGGGGGGGTGGAAGGATAGTGTAAAGGAGCGTTGAAAAGCGATGGTGAGGAAAGATAAGAGCGCGTCTCACAAAGTGGGTAAGGAGAGGTGGAAAGAGAAGGTTGGAGACGCAGAGGGAGACAGGAAGGGAGATAAGACTGCAGCGTTTCTCTGCAGGGGTGCTGCATCTCTCCTTGGGCTCCCCGACTTGACACAGTCTCGCATCAGCCGGGATGGTATGAGTGATGCAGATACCTCACGCTCACACACTTATACACACACACACACACACACACACACACACACACACACACGCACACACACTCCCTTTATAGAAAGAAAGAGAAAGAAACAGCCAAGTCTGTGCTCTAATTGTCTCCTACCTGTTCTCACACTTTCCATTGTGTCGAGAGGAGTTACCCAATCGGCGATTCACTCCAGTACCCCCATCTGGCATTTGAAGTCCATTTCTTTTGCTGTTTCGCCAAAACAAGAATGTGCACACTTGCACTGGCGGGCGTTGCACACGCACAAGCACTCGTTTACTTGTGGCGCTTGTCTGGAATAAATATACGACAATGAAAATGGCCGCCGCATTCATTAAAAACCCAACACAATACCTTCATGAAGAGAGGTCATTATGGACATGGGGTTTTATTAGGTGTGTGTGGGGAAGGGGGGACAGTGCAGTGTGTGGATTTACATGCATGCAGATCTGGGCACCGTTATTTGTTTGTGTGGGTTTATGCACAAACGCTTATTCCTTTTAATGCGTGTTTGTCAGCGCTCTATAGTCTTCTCTGTGCATATGTGCCATAATGTATGTACATGTACTTGCGTGCAGGCGTGTGTGGGTGTGTGTGTTTTTGTGTGTGTCTAACACAGTTGAAACTGACTCTGATCTTATCCAGCTTAAGACAAATACACTGTTCTGCCTGCAGACATTGTCATGGAAACAAGACGGTTTCCCTGGGTAGCAGAGAGAAGGCCGAATTAAAGCAGAGAGAGAGAGATGAGCGTAGATAAAAGAAAGAAAAAATAGGAAAAGAAAAAACAAGATTGAACATAATGGCAGGAAGTGGGCTGTTCATTGTTTTTCCTTAAAATGACATTTAAAGGGATTGACAATGTAAGGCGTTATTCAGTTATGTTCTATTTGTGTCTAAAATGCATTCACTTAGGAAAGACCATATCTGCAAAAATGCCCTTTTTTTTAACTTTCTTTATCACTGTAAATGTAATATATATATTTGGGTTTTGAAGGCGTCACAGGTGGACTCTTGGAAACGGCGACAGGCATTTTTTCACAATTTTTTTGTCGATTTATATTTCCGTTGAAACTACCTTGATAAATCGATTGACATTTTCCAAGAAAAATGGCCAACATTTGATGACACAATTAATCAATTAACCCAGAAAAATAATGAATACATTAATACGTGATGGAAACAATTGTGGAGGCTGTGTTTTTTAACTGTATGTCTTGTGTTCAATTTAATAACAACAACCAAACAAGGAATGAGAGCTCAACGTTGCAGACGGACAATCTGTCACTGGTGTCCTGACAGTAATATCCTCCTCTACAGTATTGCTCCCTTGGCTGTGATGTGATAGCCCAATCGGTTTCAACGCCAGATGCTGTATATCACCGAATAGAGATGGGAAACGGCAGTCGTAGCCTTTAGTGAACTTGGCTGTGTGGATTTTCACACTTTAACTTAATGTAGAGACTATGCATATGTTAGCATGTATTTGCATACATTTCTCACACTGGTCATCTATCTGTATACCGTATGAGTGCGTAGTTAATCCACCTGTCTGTTATTAAGGAGAGATGCCTTCATGCAGGATGTTTGAGTTTATGCCGTGTGTACGTGTGTGTGTGGTGTGTGTGTGGTGTGTGTGTGTGTGTGCGTGTGGTGTGTGTGTGCATTTGCGTGTGTGGACAGTCTGAGAGGAGCTGATAGCAGAACTGCATGGTGGGCTAAAAACGAGGTGCAGGGGAATTGCAGTGTGCTATCTCTAGAATGACAGGGCTGCCATGATTGAGGCTTGCTACACTAGGATTTAGATACACCAGCATTTTTCTCTCTTTCGTTCTCTCTAGTTATCCATCCCTCGCTCTCTGCCACTCCCTTTCCTTGTCTCTCTTTCTACCCCTCTACCTCTTTCTCTTCCATTTTGTGTCACCCATCTCAATGAGTCTACCCCTTTTTTTCCATCCCTTCCTCTCTTTTAAAGTCCCCCTTATGCAACTTTCCCTTTTTCTCTACCCTGCATCTTTTCCACCCTGCTCCCTCTATCAGGTGCTGTATAATGTAGGCTCCCCTGATGTGCTCCCAGCCTCCATCCGCCATTTTGATTCAGTACAGCTGTCCATGATAATGTACTGTTCACTCAATCACTCTTTCTCTCTCTCTCGCCCTCCTTCTCCATCTCTTTTTCTCTTTCTCCCTGAAACACACATGCACGAACACAGCCGCAATTGCTGAACCCCTGTAACACAGGGTTGCCATGGAAATGACAAATTAGTGTGTGAAATGTTGAGGAGGAAACCCATGAGAAGAGACAAAGCCATATATGACACACACACACACACACACACACATACACACACACACACACACACACACACACACTTGCTGTATGCACACAAACACACAGAGCAATCCAAGTGATGTTGTGTGTTTGATAGTCGGAGGGGCGGTTCAGTTCCAGCTGGTCCCAGTAGCAGCAACCATCAGATCAGTTATTCACTCTCTCCCTCCTGCCTCCCCACATGCTGCTTTATTCAGAGGGTAGTAGTTTAATGATAGCCTTCAAAGTCTAATGTCAATCCTCCTGCATCTTTACATTCGTGCCTCCATACAGTTACTCATGTATTTCTTCTTTCCCGTACTAGTTTCCTTTCCTTTCCTTTCCTTTTCCTCCTGCTTTCCTCTCCTTCTAGACTTTTCTTTCGTAACTTAATTTAGAATCAGATTGTTCTCAGTGAGCTGAGGATCTGTTTTTCAAGCCAGAGCAGAGAAAAAGAAAAACGTGTTTCAGCCAGATGAGACGCAATTTCAAGTAAAATCAGAATTTCCCAGAACCCCAAATGACATCTTCAGGATTTCTTGCTAAGTCGTGCTAACGCTTTAGAAATGACAGTCAATTAATTCTCACGGGTGTTCTCAATCAATTTTCTGTCACTTTCCCAACGAACAAGAACCACAGTCAGACTTAAAATACAACCTCACAAGCAGCAATATTTTAGAAGCCGTTACTACAAAGTCAGACGACCAAGGATCACAGCAAAAAATAATCAAGAAGGCATAAAACACA